>NW_015654504.1:122210-144381 GCF_001515625.1 Sinocyclocheilus rhinocerous
TGTGTTTGTGCTGAGGTTTTGTCTTTATACAGTGAGTTACAGGGAGTGTTTGAGAAGTTCCTCATTGTAAAGTTCAGCTGCGGTATTTACACATACTTACCCTCATTTTCCTGTCCTGACATGACAGAGTTCTGTTCCTCTAGGCATGAACACACACACACACACACACACACACAGCGATGAATCAGCCAAGCATGAATAATTCACAGTGACTCTGCAGAACAAGATGAAACACTGCATTAACATTCCTTATTTAAAAAGCAAAGAGAGCAAAGAATTTGAGGGAATCCGAGGAGAACTGTGTTTGGAGAAAGAGAGAAACCCTGTTTACACCTGTCAGTAAAGGCCATACATTACAGGAATAGTTCACCCAAAAATTAGAATTTCCTGAAAATGTCCTCACCCTCAGGCCATCCAAGATGTAGATTTTTTTTTTCCTTCATAGGAACAGATTTGGAGAAATGTAGCATTGCATCACTTGCTCACCAATGGATGTGAATGGGTGCCGTCAGAATGAGAGTCCAAACAGCTGATAAAAACATCACAATAATCCACAAGTAATCCACACCACTCCAGTCCATCAGTTAACATCTGGAGAAGACAAAAGCTGAGACAAATCTAGCATTAAGACGTTTTTAACTCAAATACGAGTCCATAATCCATAATAACACTTCCTCCAGTGAAAAAGTGCATCTCCTATTGTCTCTCACATCAAAATCCAGCCACATATTAGTTTAGAGCCGTTTTAAACGGTGCTTGATCTGTGCAGATTTCTCTCCTGATTCACACCAGAACACTTTTTCACTGGAGGAAGAGTTATTATGGATTATGGACTCGTCTTAAATCGTCTTAATGCTGGATTTGTTTCAGATTTTGTCTTCTCCAGATGTTAACTGATGGACTGGAGTGCTGTGGATTACTTGTGGATTATTGTGATGTTTCTCTCATTCTGACGGCACCCAATGTGTTTTTGACAGGTCTGGGAGAAAGAGGACGTATGGTCATCCTACATTTATTCATGTGATTAAGAGATGGTTCTTTAAAGAACCTTTGACTAAATGGTTCTTTGTGGAACCAAAAAGGGTTCTTCTATGGCATCGCTTGAAGAACCTTTTGAAGCACCTTTATTTTTAAGAGTGTATTCTTTTAAATTACTATTTCACCTAATAGTGCCGTTTACATTGTCTGCATCAGAGCACATTGTAATGTGTCATTGTTTTTCCACTGGTGAAAGATGAACCGCTCAGCAGGGGTTTTAATCATTTCCACACTAGAGAAACATCTCCACGAGTGGGTCCTTCTGCTCCGCGAAGATAAATAACTCGACTGAAATGAGCTGCAGTCCGACCTCTGATACTCCCAGAGATATTTTAAACCTGAACACGCAGGCCATTTTACCAGTAAATGACGACCGAAGCAAGCCGTGACGCAAGATAAAAGCTGCTGGATAAAACAATCCTTCGAGTTTCCATTCCAGAGCTGCCTCGAGCTCAACCCAGCTGTTTGTTTTACTGGGAAACGCTCTTGAGGGCTGGAGGCAGACGTTTAACGAGGTTACACAGAATTCATTATCACTCAGATTCACAGATTCTGGATTTCTGTCATCATTTACTATAAAAGTCTGTTGACCATGTAGTGTTTTCTTTCGTCCGTGAAACTGAAAACAAGAGGTTTAGCAGAATGCTCACGCTGCTCTTTTTTTTATACAAGACAAGTAGATTTGTGTGGAGACAAAACAAACACGAGTCCATTAAAATTTCTTGCAATCAACAGTTGAAATGTTTTCAGAAAATTCTGATATTAGAATGGAACGACATGTTGTTTTGGTGTTTTTATATGACAACATCCTAAACTGTAAAAACTACTATTTAAACAACAGTTTATAAAATAATAAACCTCACATTTCAGCCTAATGAATGATTATGCAGTATGTTATATCCATCTTATTTTGCAATGCGGGAGTAAACCGTTTTTTGTTTTTGTGAATGTGCGATTCTTTAGCCTCTATAGGTAAATAACTAGAAGAATAACAATATGTAATCGATAAAACTATTTGCGCTGCAAACCAGTGTGTTTAGGAATCTGAAAATAAATGTTAAACAATCTGATAATACATGCATTATGAGCTGTTTCTGTACAGCTAAAATAAATAGACTTATAGAATAGAGTTACTAATGGCCACACTATTAGAAAAATGACAAGAAAATCCAACTGAAATTTCTCAGACACAGTTCCCTTCAGATAGATTCATAAAGCTGAATATATGAATAAAAACTCCTTGGATTTGCAACAATAATGTGAATATCAATGTTAGAAAAGTTGAATGTGAACTAGTAAATGGTGCTCACAGGACATAAAAACATGCTTGGGTAAGTCATAATTATTCGATTAAAATATTCAAAATTATGATACAAGTAGTCTTTTTTTTTGCCTTATCTAATAATTTTGAATTTCGACTCATAATTTCACTTTTTGTCATAATTTCAACTTTTTATCTCATAACTATGACTTAGTATGTCATAATTGTGACTTTTTCCTCTCATAATTATGACTTTTGGCATAACTGACTTTTTATGTCATAATTTCGACTTTATATGTCAGTTTCGACTTAGTATGTCATAATTTCACTTTTTGTCATAATCTCTCACTTTTTATATCATAATTTAGTTTTTGTCATCATTTTGACTTAGTATGCCATAATTTTGTATTTTTATCTCATAATTATGACTGTCATAATTTAACTTTTTGCCATAATTTTGATTTAGTATGCCATAATCTCATTATGACTTAGTATGCCATAATTTTGTATTTTTATCTCATAATCATGACTGTCATAATTAAACTTTTTGCCATAATTTTGATTTAGTATGCCATAATCTCATTATGACTTAGTATGCCATAATTTCGACTTTTTCATCTCATAATTATGACGTTTTGTCATAATGTTTTACTTATCTCATAATTATGACTTAGTATGTCAATTTCAGTTTTTGTCATAATTTTGACTTATTTCGTAACTATGACTTAGCAGGCCTATGTCATAATTGTGATTTGTGACTTATCTCATAATTGACTTTGCCGTAATTTTGACATTTGTATTTCATAATTATGATTTAGCATGTCATAATTTCACTTTTTGCAATAATCTCTCACTTTTTATATCATAATTGAGTTTTTGTCATCATTTTGACTTAGTATGCCATAATTTTGTATTTTAATTTTGACTTTTTTTTATAATTATGACTTAGTATGTCATAATTTCACTTTTTGCCATAATTTTGACTTATTTCGTAACTATGACTTAGCAGGCCTATGTCATAATTGTGATTTGTGATTTATCTCATAATTGACTTTTTTATCTCATAATTGACTTTGCCGTAATTTTGACATTTTTATTTCATAATTATGATTTAGTATGTCATAATTTCACTTTTTGCAATAATCTCTCACTTTTTATATCATAATTGAGTTTTTGTCATCATTTTGACTTAGTATGCCATAATTTTGTATTTTTATCTCATAATTTAACTTTTTGCCATAATTTTGATTTAGTATGCCATAATCTCATTATGATTTAGTATGCCATAATTTCGATTTTTCATCTCATAATTATGACGTTTTGTCATAATGTTTTACTTATCTCATAATTATGACTTAGTATGTCAATTTCACATTTTGTCATAATTTTGACATTTATTTCATGAGTATGACTTAGTATGTCAGTTTCACTTTTTGTCACAATTTTGACTTAGTTTGTCATAATTTCAACATTTCATGTCATAATTACGCCTTAGGATATTATAATTACGACATTTAAAGTCTTCATTTAAACTTTTCACTAAATCATGATTTGTTTTGCGCTCTGTTTACACCAGACAAGCATTAGCAGCAGAGGAAGGTCAGCGGACCGAGGCTCAAGGTACAACAGTGTGGCTTTAACTGCATGTTTGTTTACATGCTGCCCAAAACTACAGGAATGACACTGTTTACATGAAACTAAAATAATGTAGGGTTTTGAAGCAGCACAGAGCCTTTCATCAGACACATGAGAGACGTCAGTGTTAGAAGTGAGATTGATTCTGTACCTTATTTCTGTCCTGAACAACAAGGACTTTGCCGTTGGATTCGTCCACAACAGCACCTTTAAACAAGACAACAAGACATAAAACATGGTTTTATATGCTTCAAGAAAGCTACCTGCAAAGCTACAGTACTGTTAAAAGTTTCAGGCACTTGTGTAAAATGCTGTAAAGTGAGGATGCTTTCAAAAATAATGTCATGAATAGATTTTTTTATCAATTAACTTCTATTAACTAAATGAAATCAACATTTTGTGTGACCTTCCTTTGCGTTTAAAGCAGCTTTTGCCCTCGGTGCACTTGAGCAGAGTTTCTCAAGAGCTTTGCAGTGAGGTTTCTTGAACCTGCATTTATAACTTTTTAGTTTTACACTAGATTATAAACTAAGAGTGATTTAAGAATTTACTAAATGTGGATTAACATGTTTTAACCCTATAAACTGTATCATATTTGATACACAAATTTCCTGTAAATGATGAACATGATCAAACTTTGCTGTTAAATGTGTTTCTCACACAATCTCCTCATGTCTTTATTTCTTCAGCTCTCAATCACTGCATTATATGTTTGGATCATTTCAATCTCATTTTACTGAGACAGATTACTGCAGATATAGAGTGACCACTGATATTTATTTAGATCATTTTATGTCAGTATCATGCACTACTGTTATAAAGATCTCATTGATTTACATTACAAGCATCAGAATAAAACTGAGCTGTTTTTTCCCCTCCATTTTCTCACTTAGTCTATAAGAGCCTTAAAATCCTGATGGATCAAATATGATCCTCAACAAATAACCTTGTGAGATTGCTATTGCTGCTCTGAAATGGTCCTATAAATGCTTAACAATGAATCCAGCTATGGTCTAAATAAAAGCACACAGAGGATGTTGGTTTGGAAGTCGTTCAGAAAGGAAATGCGGTCAGATTATTCACTGCTAGAATATTCCAGTCGTGGGATTCACCTTCACAGCATTCGGCTTTAATCAAACACAAACAATGCCAGACTGAGCTCATACCGTCTTTCTGGGCATGTTTGGACATGTCTGTGTCCGGACCGGAGGAGCGGCGCCGCCTGCTGGTGAAGGACCCTAAACCTGAGTCATATATGTGACCCTGGAGCACAAACCAGTCATAAGGGTCAATTGAAATAAATAAGCTTTCCATTGATGTATGGTTTGTTAGGATAGGACAATATTTGTCTGAGATGCAACTATTTGAAAATCTGGAATCTGATGGTGCAAAAAAATCTAAATATTGAGAAAATCATCTTTAAAGTTGTTCAAATGAAGTTCTTAGCAATGCATATTACTAATCAAAAATGAAGTTTTGATATGTTTACAGTAGGAAATGTACACAAAATCTTCATGGAACATGATCTTTACATGATCTTCATATTATTTAGTCAATTTGGGGAGGAGGGAATGATGCATGAAGATGTTTTAGGAAAAGGTTTAATGGATAGACAGGTATACAGAGCACTAATTAAATATGTATGTGACCTTTGACCACAAAAGCAGTCATAAGTAGCACAGGTATATTTGTAGCAATAGCCAACAATACATTGTATGGGTCAAAATTATCCATTTTTCTTTTATGCCAAAAATCATTAGGATATTAAGTAAAGATCATGTTCCATGAAGATATTTTGTAAATTTCCTACCGTAAATATATCAAAACTTAATTTTTGATTAGTAATATGCATTGCTAAGAACTTCATTTGAACAACTTTAAAGACGATTTTCTCAATATTTAGATTTTTTTGCACCCTCAGATTCCAGATTTTCAAATAGTTGTATCCCTTATGACTGGTTTTGTGCTCCAGGGTCAAATTTATTCATCTGGACTTGTCTAGTAAGCTCAGATCTACAGCGGTTCAGGGTCTCTCCATGGAAGGGCATCAGTGAGTGCTACATTAGGACAGAAGATCTTCTTATCCATGCCATACTCCTTTTTCTACTCTTCCACCCAAAACGATATCCTCCATCATATGAATGTTCCCAACACTCCTTACCAGTGAGATACTCATTCTGCTCTTACCAGCGACTCCTACTTGATGTGTGGCGAACGAAGGCAGTCTGTCCTCTCCCGGTCCGAGCCAGAAACATGTCAATACACTCTATATTATATGCACTAAGATCAATAGTTCAAGAAATTACTTTTATTCATCAATAATGCATTAAATGTATCAAAAGTGGCAGTAAAGGTTGCATTTAGCTGATCAAAAATGGTGAAATATTATTACTATTTCAAATAACTGTGTTCTATGTGAATATCTGTTAAACTGTAATGTATTTCTGTGATCAAAGCTGTATTTTCAGCATCATTACTCCAGTCTTCAGTGTCACATGATCTTCAGAAATCATTCTAATATGCATTCTGATTATCAATGTTAAAAACAGTTAAAACAAAATAAACATAAATACTTTTATTCAGCAAGGACACATTACATTGATCAAATGTGAAAGTAAAGACATTTATAATGTTAGAAAAGATTTCTATTTCAAATAAATTTCTATTCATCTGTGTTTCTATTCATCTGTGAATCCTAAAAAGCCCTGGTGAGCAGAAGAGACTTCTTTCAGAAACATAAAAAATCTTTCCAAACTTTTTAGTGGTGATGCATGTATAATATATTTGTGTTTATCCTGTAAAAAAGCAAAGTTTAAAGATTTTGTAAATAATAATAATAATAATAATAATAATAACAAACATTATGACATAAAGTGTATAAGAAATATCTTAAAAACTATTTCTAGGTGATCCAAATGTGCTTAAATGACTATCATTGATCAGGTCAGATGCTCTTGCTATATATATATATATAAGCCAAACACTAAGACGTTAGTATTTTTCTTTTATTAATATAGCTTATATTAGTCTATATATTATATTTAATTACATTTAATTTGAACTCAAATGAATGACAACGTAATCTGTATGCAAACAAACAAAACAAGTAAAAACTGAAAAACTGGAAAATCAATGTGCTACTCTGTAATATGATTTGCGGAAAAGCAGCTGTGCGCTTGACTGCACAACACAGACGGAAATACATGCATGCATACTGTACATAACACGCAATGCCATTTACAGACATCGCACTGTACTTATGCATGACGTCATTATTATGTATTTCATGTTGATGTTTGTCGATGATTACGCTCCTGTACCCCGCAGCAGCTCGCTGAACTCGTCCTCGCTGATGTCCGGCGGAAAGTCTCGCACCGTCACGCCTCCGAACCGATCCACATCCCCGGCCAGCGGAGGCCAGCGGAGCCGCTCCTGACAGCCGGAGCCGAAGCGAGCCGAGCCGGCGGAAACAGCCGAGGAGACCCGGCGGAGCACAGAAGAGACCCGGCAAAACCCGGCGGACATGATCCAGCTCACCATGACTCAAAACAACCAGCAGCCGAGCCGACGCGTAATTACTCCAGTACTGGCGCATATTAAATTGCATAACCGCTTTAATGCTGAGGTTTTTAATTTTTAACACACGGACCCCAAATATGATCATCCTCGTACGAGAGACCCCATCCTAAAATTAACAATACATGTATTCTTGTATAAGACCCAATTCATACCGTGAAAAACCAATGTAATAAATAATAATTAATAAATATAAAAAGTTTATTTGGAAAAAATTGTTACATTATTATTTTTTACATTTCCTTTGTTATTTAATCTAATTTTTATTATTTATTTATTTTAATCTCATTTTAATTTATTTTTTATTTACTAATGTATTTAGTAATTAATTAATTAGTATTTTATTTTTACTTTAATCTCATTTTTATTTACTTATTTACTTATTTTTAGTTACGCATTTATTTACTTATTTATTTTAATCTGTTAGTTCGTTGGTTTAGTATGTTGATTTATGTAGTTATTGTTTATTTGAATCTATTTATTTATTTTCATGTTTATTTATTAATTAATTAATTATTTATTTGCTTGTTTTAATCTGTTTTTTTATTTAATCTAATTTTTGATTATTTATTTATTTTAATTTATTATCCTTTTATTTACTCATTTATTTAATTTTGATCTAATTTTATTTGTTATTATTTAATTACTCGTTTGTTTACTATTTATTTTAATCTATTTGTTTGTTTGTTTTAATCTCTTTATTTATTTTCTTTAATCTATTGTTTACATTTATTTATTTTAATCTCATTTTTATCTATTATTTATTTATTTTACTGTCATTTATTTATTTGTTTTAATCTATTTTTATGTTTTGTATTAATCTAATGAATTAATTCATTTTAATCTTTAAAACATTTTGGGTTTAAGCACTTTAGTGGTACCATAGTTCAATATTATGATATCCGACTGCAATACCATGGTACTTGAATAGATATATAATATCAATATAAGTAAACGCACAGGGGTTCGTGTCGATAAAGGATGTATTGTGTAAGTGAGGTTTTAAGGCCTTTATATTGTGTGTTTTACGGTATCTGAGGGGAGGAGCTGAACTTTCACATCGGGAAGTTTACATTCACGTGTGTGTGTGTGTGTGTCATTTTTTGCTTACATTGTGGGGAGTCTGGGGACCAAATGTCAACAGTCCCCACAAGGCAAATGACTGATAGTTCACCAAAAAGCAAAATTCTGTCATAATTTACTCACCTAAATGTGGTTCCTATCTATTACGGTCTTCTGTGGAACACAATAAGGATGTTTTGTTTTGTCTATACAATTAGGTCCAAAGTCAATGGAGTCCAAAACAAACAGTGGCTGACTTTCTTTCAGGAAAAACATGCATGTATCTACATTTTTGTACCTAGGTACCTATGCCATTACCTCAAAACACTTTTACCATACTTTTACCATTACCATAACACATTTGGACATTTGCATTGCATAGTCAACTTCATATGTATGGCTTTTCTGATGTAGTAAACTTGCTCAGTAGCTTACCTTATACAGCACTGCACTTGAGTCACAATAAGTGTGTGTGTTTAACACACATCAAACATCATGTCATCCAGCAAAGGAGAAGGGAAGAAAAGGAGACAGATCCGTGTTAGTCTGAAATGAACTGGACTCGAGCGGAGGACTGACGGTCACAGACTTCATAGACAGAGGTAACATTCATTGATTAAAGAGAATAAATGAGTCAAACATGATAAACTTCACCTATAATTGAACCTATAATGGTTTGGAGGGCAGGTGTTTTGATGAACTTTAAGATGTTTAAAGGTGCACTCAAGTCATTTTATACTAATTGAAAAGTTAACAGCCTTTTCTGATGATGGCATTAAAGTGGCTTCCATTCACATAAGATGAGACTCCAGACATTGACTTTGCATTAAACACATTGACATGAACTCTTCTGTGAAGCTCTTCACAAGATTTTGAGTGTTTTTTTTTTGTGGGAATTTTTGCTCATTCATCCAGTAGAGCATTTGTGAGGCCAGACACTGATGTTGGATGAGAAGGTTTGGGTCTCAGTCTCCGTTCCTGTTCATCCTAAAGATGTTGTTTGATGGGTTTGAGTAGTGATGGGAGAAACGAACCTTTTCGAAGCTTCGAATCAATTGATTCGCAAAACGACTCACTGTTTCGAAGCGTTCGAAGCACCGCTCGCTGGTGACGCCTGCTGGTCAAAAGCGTGTAAATGCAACAAAAACTCAGGCTAAAACGTGCATAAAACAGCTTTTAAAACCCATTGCATATGCTTTATTGAAAGTATACTACATTAAATGCAATAAAAATAATAAAATACCATTTAATATGAAGTGTCTGTATAATATGTGGTTTTAAAATATTTTATATTAATTTGCAGGGCTTGCTTTGTTTGTTTTATGGACAGCTTCTATATAGAGGCCAGCAAGAGACTATTAACCACTTTCTTCTCATCCTTTTAATTACACAGATGTCTCGTTAAAAATGTCTAGTTTCGAAGCTTCACGAAGCAGTGCTTCGAAAGCAGCCATCACTTATAGGTTTGAGAACAGGATTGTGTGTTCTTCCACACAAGACTCATCCAACCGTGTCTTTATGGACCTTGCTTCGTGCAGGATTAGAAAGGCTCTTCCTCAAACTGATCCCACAATGTTGGAAGCACAGCATTGTCCAGAATGTCTTGATTTCCCTTCATCAGCCCATCCTCTGAAAAACAGCCCCACACCATCATCCCTCCTTCACCAAACTCTACAGTCGACACAACGCAGTCAGACATGATATTCTCCTGAAATCATCAAACCCAGACTCACCCATCAGACTGAAGTGTTATCATAATCAGATAAGCATTATCCTATCACAGTCCCATGCTCTGAGCTCTTCAGAACCACTTGTTTTTTTCCACAAACGTTTATAAATGCAGACTGCATGACTAGTGTTTATACACCTGTGGCAATTGATCCGTATCGTGTGTGTGTATATAAATATATACGCATAAAATACACATATACATACTCCCATTCAGAGTTTAGGGATCAATAAGACTTTGTATTGTTTTTGAAAGAAGTCTCTTCTGCGCATCAAGGCTGCATTTATTTGATAAAAAATACAGTAAAATTGTAACATATTAATACAATTTAAAACAGCTGTTTTCTATGTGAATATCTGTTAAACTGTAATTTAGTTCTGTGATGCGCAGCTGTATTTTCAGCATCATTACTCCAGTCTTCAGTGTCACATGATCTTCAGAAATCATTCTAATATGCCGATTTGCTGCTCAAGAAACATTCTGATTATTATCAATGCTGAAAACAGTTGTGCTGCACAATATTTCTGTGGAAGAAACGAACCTTTTCGAAGCTTCGAATCAATTGATTCGCAAAACGACTCACTGTTTCGAAGCGTTCGAAGCACCGCTCGCTGGTGACGCCTGCTGGTCAAAAGCGTGTAAATGCAACAAAAACTCAGGCTAAAACGTGCATAAAACAGCTTTTAAAACCCATTGCATATGCTTTATTGAAAGTATACTACATTAAATGCAATAAAAATAATAAAATACCATTTAATATGAAGTGTCTGTATAATATGTGGTTTTAAAATATTTTATATTAATTTGCAGGGCTTGCTTTGTTTGTTTTATGGACAGCTTCTATATAGAGGCCAGCAAGAGACTATTAACCACTTTCTTCTCATCCTTTTAATTACACAGATGTCTCATTAAAAATGTCTACAAATCGATCAAACTGATCTGAGATCAGGTAAAAATAATAGACGGTGGTTCAATGGTTCGCCGCTGGGGGGCGATCTCAATAAAATTGCATGACTCACGGGTTCACAGGGATCATCGCCCCCCAACGGCAAACCATTGAGATTTCGAAATGTTTCAAAACAGTTATGATGTAACAAAGCCTCGTTTACTGAAATCACGTGACTTTGGCAGTTTGATACGTGCTACGAAGCACTGTTTTGAAACAAATGATTCGCAAAGGTTTCGAAGCTTCACGAAGCAGTGCTTCAAAAGCACCCATCACTAGTGTTTTACAGTGGTAACATTGGGTAGTAACATAGCCACTTTTTACTTTCACATCAATTAGTTTGGCAACGGAGTGAAGCCCAGAAATCATTCTAATATGCCGATTTGCTGCTCAAGAAACATTCTGATTATTATCAATGCTGAAAACAGTATTTTTGTGGAAACACATATTGTTAGAAACGGTATCTATTTCAAATAAATGCTGTTCTTGTTAACTTTCTATTCATCAAATAATGCTGAAAAATGTATTGCAGGTTCCAAAAAAATTAAGCAGCACAATTGTTTCCAGCACTGATAATAAATCAGCATATTCAAATGATTTCTGAAGATCATGTGCCACTGAAGACTGGAGTAATGATGTCTTTATTCCAAACCTCATGCATTCAGTTTGAACCTAATGGCTCCTAATGGATTATACTTAAATAGATTATATTTCAAATTTACATTTACATTTGAATACTGCATCAGTCTGTGTGTGTCTGGTCTGGGTCTCTGGTCACACTGCAGCTGATCACTGGAGCCGAACACATGCAGCTGACGCTCAGGTCAACCTCACCAGAGATCATCACACTCCAGGAAACATCAGTGAAGATGCAGTCTTTATCTCAGCGCAGCTGTAACTGTGAGGGAGTGTCGCCATCTGCTGCTGGAGAGCACAAACACACACTTGGCCAGGGTTTAATGATTTGACTGGTTAGATAAAGCTAGATAATAGTACATTTGTGACATATCGTCAAATACCACAGATTGGAATCCTTACTCGTCCCAAAAGTCATGTGGACAGTAATACACTTAAAATGAAAGTAAATGGGCCAAGAGTGCTTGAAAGTTTAAAAGAAGACATCCTCTGTTTGTATTTTTATTTGTGCACATTTTAAATGTATTTATTTATTTGTATTTGTATTTTTTATTTTTGGCACAAATGTGCACTTTTCCCCCTTCTTTATTGTTATTAGAGCTGTAAAGTGGTTCTAAATCAGTGATTCCTGCTACTACTGCTGTAATCACAAAGCTGCTAATTCTCAAACTTTATTTACAGAAACTAGGAGTAGCAATATATTGAAATAATTAAATAACATATCTAATAATTAAATTACAGAATTACAGAAAAATGTAATGTTCTTCAGGGTCTACGTTTTTATTTCTAATGGATTTACAGTAGCTAAAAAAATATATTTTTTGTATTTTGTAATTAAAGTTTTAATGTTTTTTAAAAAGCAATTTGTACTCAATAATTTTTTTACAACTTAACATAAACACATTCATATAGACATTTCCATGACTTTTTACAATGTAATTAATTTTCATTATGTTTTAAGATGTTAATTTCTATTACTTTTCCTTTTAATTTGAGTTAAAATGTTATTAATTTTGGTGTATTTTTGTCTTTTTTTTTTCAAAATTAATACGTCTGTTTTTATTTATTTTTATTTTAGATTTAGTTTAGTTATTTTAAAGAGGTCATCGGATGCGTTATGCACTTTTACATGATGTTTGTACTGAAATGTGTGTTGGCAGTGTGTGTACACAACCACCCTAATGATAAAGATCCACCCAGTGCTTTTTTTTAATCTCGTTAAATCATCCCCTTTCTCAAATCAAGCTATTATCAGATTCTTGGCTTGTGACGTCACACAGACCCAGGCCCCTCCCACGACTGTTGATTGACACTAGCGTTTTACCTCAGACCCGCCCTGAGTGAGCTGTCATCAGTCCGCCATTGTTTGGCCGCCGGAGCAGATGTAAGAATGGCTTCTAAGTGATTGAGTTGTTCTGTTGTTGGATGTAATAATGAACATAGCAGTCGTCATTTACTCCCGACATCTGAGCCACTGAAGATGCAGTGGATTATTGTTTTTGAAGGGAATGTACCCCCTAATCTACCTAAATGTGTTTCTTATGTTAAAATAGTCCATGTGACATCAGGGGTTCAACCGTAATTCTATAATAACAATAATAACATAATTTATTCATCAAAACTCTCCCTAACTCTCCATTTTGGAGAGAACCCCAGAACGTAATCTACGCAATCAGCGCTGTTTACGTTCAGTAGAAAGCATGTGCATGCTGAGTGTAAACAACAGCTTCGTGAAATTACGGTTGAACCGCTGATGTCACATGGACTATTTTACTGATGTCCTTGCTACGTTTCTGTGCCTTGATCGTGTTAGGACCCTTGCCGTCTATGAGAGCTCTCAGATTTCATCAAAAGTATCTTAATTTGTGTTCCGAAGACGAACGAACGACATGAGGGTGAGTAATTAATGACAGAATTTTCATTTTTGGGTGAACTGTCCCTTTAAGAGATGAAGTCGGCGACACTGACTCGTCATAAGTAGTGATGCGCCTGTGTGCAAATTTCACACGGATGACATAATCTGAGAATATTTGTTTTCCATTTGAATTGGTTTATTTGAAAGTAGACATTTCACTCTCTATAGATATATTTTTCACGTCTGTAAGGTAAGCGTACACAGAGTTTCGGAGTTTCGCGCTCAAGTTCACGGAGACCGAGACGGCAGAAAGCGCATCCTGTTTGCTTTCATTATTTTACAAAAGCACAATGTTATGTTGTTATTGTGAGTGCACACAAATAAACGTAGAGTCTTTACAGATTCGAAATCACGTCTGTAAGGTAAGCGTACACAGAGTTTCGGAGTTTCGCGCTCAAGTTCACGGAGACCGAGACGGCAGAAAGCGCATCCTGTTTGCTTTCATTATTTTACAAAAGCACAATGTTATGTTGTTATTGTGAGTGCACACAAATAAACGTAGAGTCTTTACAGATTCGAAACATATTACTCTTATCTGTATGAGCAGAAATGAGGGAGTATTTTAAGAGCAAGTGAGCGGCGCCTGCATCTGTCTGCAGTGAGCTACTCTTCAGCTTCAAACACACTCCACACAGACACTATAGCGCACATTTCTCCAGGTTAACATTAGATTGAGTGGCCATGTAGAGTTGCTACTACATACATTTTTCAAATGATAAGCCACATTTGAGGTCAGTGAATGATTGGATGTCCTGCCCGATGTACTGTATTACCACAAAGAGCAGCCGTTTACGATCTGTCCGTGACTTCGCCTGTGGATTTAAAACAGTTTTTTTCAGTGACTAATAAAATGTAGGTCGACCAAGCCTCTTCTGGTTGACTAACTGTTAGTCGACTATTGGGGCAGCCCTAATGATTGCTGATTATAATGACTTAGGGCGTGTTCACACTTGGCATCTTTTTTTACAAGAAAAAGTTGACAAGGGTACACTGTAAAAAAAAATCCGTAAAATTTACGGCAAAAAAACGGCAGCTGTGGTTGCCGGAATTTTACCGTAAAAAATATGGTAGCAACGTTTTAGGTTTTACGGTTTTAACTTAAATTTACAGTTAAATACCGTAATTTCATTCACTGATATAATGTTAAAAACGCTGGATGGAAACACCAGGATGGATTATAATGTAAAATAGACGCTGGCAGCTTCAAAAAAGATGCCAAGTGGGAACATAGCCTGATGCTGCGCTTTATTATGATTTTTATGATTATGCTGGTGCTGTGCTTGACCTTTGACATCTGCACTGCAAAAAATGCTTTTCTTACTTAGACTTTTTTTGTCTTGTTTCCAGCCAAAATATCTAAAAATTCTTAAATCAAGAAGGATTTTCTTGGGGATTTCAAACAGAAAACAAGATTATTTTGCTTGTTCTAAGCAAAAACTCACTTAATTTGGACTTGTTTTTTTTCTGAAAGCAAGACAATAATTTTTACTTGTCTAGAAAATCCTTCTTGATTTAAGGCTGATATTTTGGCTGGAAACAAGTTAGAAAAGCATTTTTTGCAGTGTGTGCACTCAATATGTGTGGATTTCATTCTGAAGTGTTGACGCACAAATGCATGGATTATGAATAGAATGGGGAAAAAGAGAAATGAAAGGAAAATTAAAAGTAATCTAGGTGATAGAGCTACACAATTAATAGAAATAAACTTGAAATCACAATATGGCTTTTGTGTATTTTAATATATTGAGATTTTAAATATATTTATTTAATTCAATCATTGCAATTTAATTAAATAAATAAATATATGTGCTGTGTGTTTCATGAAGAAATTCAGATTGTCAAAATTTTAGTACTGTAATTTTAGTTTTAATGTAAAATACAATTATTATTATTATGATTATTTTATAGCCGTATTGATATATGATGTGATTAATGTGTTCAACTAGTTGCATTAATGCCGGTCACACCAAGAACAATAACAGTTGGTGTGAATGGGGCTTTAAGCTGCATTTATTTGATCAAAAATACAGTAAAAATTGTGAAATATTATTATAATTTAAAATAGCTGTTTTCTATGTGAATATCTGTTAAACTGTAATTTATTTCTGTGATCAAAGCTGTATTTTCAGCATCATTACTCCAGTCTTCAGTGTCACATGATCTTCAGAAATCATTCTAATATGCTGATTTGCTGCTCAAGAAACATTTCTGATTATTATCAATGTTGAAAACAGTTGTGCTGCACAATATTTTTGTGGAAACTGTGATACATTTTATTTTTCAGGATTCACAGATGAATAGAAAGTTCAAAAGAACAGCATTTATTTGAAATAGAAATCTTGTGTAACATTATAAATGTCTTTACTGTCACTTTTAATCAATTTGATGCAACCTTGATGAATAAAAAAACATTAATTTCTACTGATCCCAAATTTTTGAACTTTATCCCTTCAGTTCATTCTTCTCCTCCTGGTTCATCCTTTCATTCACTCTCTGCTGCAGATGTTTGTGTTTCACCTCTTATTCTCGAGGTTGAATGTGTCTTTAAGGTCACAATGACCTGTATGCATGCAGACAACAGCACTTCCTGTGGACACACACACACACACACACACAGAGAGAGAGAGAGAGAGAGAGAGAGATGTGTGTGTGTGTGATGTTTCTCTGTGCTCAGCATGCAGTCACTCAGAGCTCAAATCTCCCTCATTCACTGAAACTGATCTCCAGTCAGTGTCTGATCAATAATGCGCAGTTTCCTCTGAATGACCTGCTGCAGAGAAACACACTGAAACACTCCACCTGACCAAATCCACTGCATCCTCAGCGCCAGGGGCCGGATTCACGAAAATACTCCCAAAAAACACTTTCTTACATTCTTACTTCAAAACTTCACACTGGTAAATCTTAGTGATATATTTATCCATCTATCAGCCCTATATTAAAGGAATAGTTCATCCAAAAATGAAAATACTTTGTGCTCCTCAGTTCATCCCCGATCAGGATGAGTTTGTTTCTTCGTCAGATTTGTAGAAATGTAGCATTGCATCAGTGTCTCAGCAATGGATGCTCTGCAGTGAATGGGTGCCGTCAGAATGAGAGTCCAAACAGCTGATAAAAACATCACAATAATCCACAGCACTCCAGTCCATCAGTTAACATCTGGAGAAGACAAAAGCTGAAACTAATCCAGCATTAAGATGTTTTTAACTCTTAAGTTAAGTCCATAATCCATAATAACTCTTCCTCCAGTGAAAAAGTGTTCTGGTGTGAATCAGGAGAGAAACGTGCACAGATCAAGCAGCGTTTAAACAGATCTAAACTAATATGTGGGCAGCATGTGGCTGGATGTGAGAGACAACAGCAGATGCACTTTTTCAGTGGAGGAAGAGTTATTATGGATTATGAACTTGTGAATACAGGAACGAGAAAGATCTAAAAACATCCCAGCTTTGCCCATTTTCTCTGCTGTTCTTCTGTGCTTCATTTCCTTCTTTCTTTCTTCAGTCAAATGCAGAACGTCACGTTTCAATGATGCTTTATGTTTTGTCTGTTTCCGGCCTTTAAATTTAAATATCATCACAAGCACAATTCACAAAAAAACATTCAGAAGCCTTTTTACTTAAGCAACGTAATGCTTTTCAACTTGCATATTAGTGAGAATAAATGTATGATGACTTAATTTTCTCCATGATGAATAAAAAGAACAGTTAAGGAGAAATAAGAAAAAAAGCTAGAAGAAAAATGTATGTAATTTACATCTAGATATGAATGTGCACATTATGTACTACATATACAATGGTATAAATGTATTTATGTTATATAAAATATTCCATGCATCATATAATGTGTGTGTGTGTGTGTGTATACATAAACATACACATACATACATAAAAATGAAAACTAATTCAATATATGAATACAAACTATAATAGTATCATTGATAATAAAACACCATTGATGATCAATGATATCAAATAAGTCACTTTTAAAGACAATTTTGACTGTTCAGATATTTATTATTTGTCCTCTACAATAATGTATTTGAATTAATTGTGGATTAAAATAATGAATAATAAATGTATTTATTATTACCGTTCCGAAACCGGTTTGAGTAGAAAAAATACTGGTTAATAACGTTACTTTTAAAACTTTTTCTTTGCCTATAATAAGAATAAGAATAATAAAGTACATCCTTTACTCAAAAAGAAAAACAAAAACAGAGTCTTGATCTTGCGCTTAGTCGTAGACAACATAGTACCATCTTTTCTAGATTTTGGCCAAATGTATTAAACGAAAGAAAAAAACTGTCAACACTTCAAAGTATTAAAGTATTTTTCAAGATGTTTAAAAATGTTTGCTGCATGGTTAAAAAAATGCTACTAGTATAAAATTGCATTTTGAGAGGAAAAAACATAGCCTAAATCAGTAGGCCATACGTCACATTTTATTATTACATTCAGTTAAGAAAAATAATCTTAATTCGAAGGCTAAACAAGATTATTTTTCTTACCCCATTGACAGCTATTTTTACTTGTTTTAAGCAAAAACAAAATTTGGATAATATTTTCAGAAAACAAGACATAATATCTTGTCATTTTACTTGTCATGCATCAGTAAATGCATCCTGATTCAAGAATTCGTAGATATCTATACTAGAAAACAAGACAAAAATACTAAGGAAGAAAATCTTTTTTTTTGCAGTGTAATTAAATTCATGATTGGTTGACTGCAAATTCCGATATTAAGTGGGACGATAAAATTACGTTTTTTTTAACGTTTTTTTTTAACCGTGTTAATTGTAGGCAGAGTCTCTCTGGTTTCTGTCTTTGGCTGGTATTTGTGAGTCCTGTCGTCATCTCCAGAGAGCAGCAGGTCAGGCTTGATTCACATCCGATCAGCGCGGCGGATGTTTACTCTGTCTCAGAGCGGAGGAAAGCTCTCAAATAAATCAGCTCAAACAGAGATTAGACTGCGTCTCTGGCTGGATTCAGCTGTGTCTTATTATCTGAGAGAGAGCTGGTGCTTGTGTTACAGCGATTCTATCATCCTGTTTAGCTCTCAGTTCTCCAATCAGATCTGTTTACATCATGAATTCAACAGTTTTTGCCTGTTAATGCTGTGCTTTTCTGCTTTCAGAGTCCAAAATGACCAACTAGAAGAAACTAGAGAAATGCACCACTAGTCAAAAGTGTGGAATAATAAAAAGAACACTCTTCTTTGATCAAAAATACAGTAAAAATTCTGAAAAGTATTTGCAATTTAAAAGGAAAACCGTGGAAACCGTGATGGATTTTATTTTTCAGGATTCACAGATGAATAGAAAGTTCAAAAGAACTGAATTTATTTGGAATGGAAATCTTTTGTAACGTTAGAAATGGTCTTTACTGGCAATTTTGATCAACTTTAAGCATCCTTGAATATTAAGTTTTCTTTTTTTTTTTCTTACAACAAACTTTTGAATAGTAGTATATCATACTATATCATATCATAGTTTCCACAAAAATATTGGGCAGCACAACTGTGTTCAACATTGATAATAATCAGAAAGTTTCTCGAGCAGCAAATCAGCATATTAGAATGATTTCTGAAGATCATGTGACACTGAAGACTGGAGTAATGATGCTGAAAATACAGCTTTGATCACAGAAATAAATTACATTTTAACATAGATTCACATAGAAAACAGTTATTTTAAATTGTAATAATATTTCACAATTTTTTATTTTTTTCTGTATTTTTATTAAAATAAACACAGCCTTGGTGAGCAGGAGAGTCTTCCTTGAAAAACATTAAAAACTAAATAATTCCAAACTTTTTGACTGGTAATATATAAATGTTTCTGAATGTGCTCAGATTGATCTGTGATGGTCGGTTTTTTATGTTTCTGCAGGTCTTCACGCACTGAGGAGGGTTTTAGGATCCAAACCTGCTCTCTCTGACGTCCAGGTGATGAACAGTGTAAGGGTCACGACCTCTGACCTGAGGCTGGCCATGACAGAGGTCAAACCTAGAGAGAGGTGGCCATCGACGTCCCGAAGGTGCGGTGTTTACCTTAGAGACAACTAATGAAAACCTTCACATGCAGCGATTAACAGACTGATTATCAACATTCAGAGTGACTGATTGACAGATTGATGGACCAATCACAGCTCAAGATTTGGTTCCTGTAATGCAAATTAATCAAACAGCATTACAGACGTGTGTGTGTTTAGGTTCGGTGGAGTGACATCGGTGGGATGGAGGAGGTGAAGCTGGCCCCGGGATGCTCCAAAACCATGATCGCTAAAGCGCTAGCCAACGAGAGCCAGCTCAACTTCCTGTCCATCAAGGTACATAATGAGCATTTGTGTGTGTGTGATGTGTCTAACTTACAGGGTTTAGTTTTTGGAGCAAAAACAGACTGAAAAAATAATAATATAAAAAATGTACACTACCAGTCAAAAGTTTTTGAACAGTAAGATTTTTAATGTTTTTTAAGGAAGTCTCTTCTGCTCACCAAGCCTGCATTTATTTGATTCAAAGTACAGGAAGAAAGAATTGCATGAAATAAACTCAGAATTGTACGAAATAAACTCAGAATTGTGAGATATAAACTCCGAATTGCGAGAAACTCCGAATTGCGATATAAACTCCGAATTGCGAGAAACTCAGAATTGCGATATAAACTCTGAATTGCGAGATATAAACTCAGAATTGTAAGATATAAACTCCGAATTGCGATATAAACTCAGAATTGCGAGAAACTCAGAATTGCGATATAAACTCTGGATATCAGAATTTATCTGAAATAAAAAGCTTTTGTAACATAAAAAATTGTACACTATACCATTCAAAAGCTTGGAGTATAATTTTTTTTTTTTTGGGGGGGGGGAAAGAAATTATATATTTTATTTAGCAGTGATGCTTTAAATTGATCAAAAGTGATGAAAAAATAAATTTATAATGTTACAAAAGATTTCTATTTCAGATAAATGCTGTCCTTCTGAACTTTCTATTCATCAAAGAAACCTGAAATCTCAAATAGTAAAAATATTTTAAAATGTCACTGTTTTTGCTGTACTTTGGATCAAATAAATGCAGGCTTGGTGAGCAGAAGAGACTTCTTTAAAAAACATTAAACATCTTGCTGTTCAAAAACTTTTTACTGGAAGTGTATATGTTATAATTCATACTGATAATTAGGTTTGGGTTGAAAAAATTGTTTTCCCATGTTAAATCAATCTTCATTTTGATATCAATTCAATACCAATTCTTAAATTCTTAAGTCTTTTATTTTATGCTGTTTTCAGTGGATGTGTGAACAAAAGTTCACTAGACATTATTTGTAGCACCTGCCATTCAATAATCACAGTAAGCTTCGTACTTTCTAATTTTGATAAGAATTAAAGTCTCAGCTTTAAGTTTCTGTCAGTTTTATAACAATATTCAGACTTTTCCCTCACAATTCTGAAAAAAAAAAAAAAATCTCAGAATTACATGATATAAACTCATGTGAGATATAAACTCAGAATTGCATGAAATAAACTCAGAATTGTACGAAATAAACTCAGAATTGTGAGATATAAACTCCGAATTGCGAGAAACTCCGAATTGCGATATAAACTCCGAATTGCGAGAAACTCAGAATTGCGATATAAACTCTGAATTGCGAGATATAAACTCAGAATTGTAAGATATAAACTCCGAATTGCGATATAAACTCAGAATTGCGAGAAACTCAGAATTGCGATATAAACTCAGAACTGCGAGATATAAACTCAGAATTGCGAGATATAAACTCAAATTTGTGAGATACAAACTCAGAATTGCGAGACATAAACTCAGAATTGCGATATAGACTCAGAATTGCGAGATATAAACTCAGAATTGCGATATAGACTCAGAATTGTGTGATATAAACTCAGAATTGCGAGATATAATCTCAAATTTGTGAGATATAAACTCAGAATTGCGAGATATAAACTCAGAATTGCGATATAAACTCAGAATTGCGAGAAATAAACTCAGAATTGTGAGAAATAAACTCAGAATTGAGATATAAATCAGAATTGCGATATAAACTCAGAACTGCGAGATATAAACTCCGAATTGTGAGATATAAACTCAGAATTGTGAGATACAATCTCAGAATTGCGAGATATAAACTCAGAATTGCGATATAGACTTAGAATTGAGATATAAACTCAGAATTGCGATGTAAACTCAGAATTGCGATATAAACTCAGAACTGCGAGATATAAACTCCGAATTGTGAGATATAAACTCAGAATTGCGAGATACAAACTCAGAATTGCGAGATATAAACTCAGAATTGCGATATAGACTCAGAATTGTGAGATATAATCTCAGAATTGAGATATAAACTCAGAATTG
>NW_015654504.1:144532-145182 GCF_001515625.1 Sinocyclocheilus rhinocerous
AACTCAGAATTGCGAGATATAAACTCAGAATTGCGATATAAAATCAGAACTGTGAGATATAAACTCCGAATTGTGAGATATAAACTCCGAATTGCGAGATATAAACACAGAATTGCAATATAAAATCAGAATTGCGAGAAACTCAGAATTGCGATATAAACTGAGAACTGTGAGATATAAACTCTGAATTGCGATATAAACTCAGAATTGCGAGAAACTCAGAATTGCGATATAAACGCAGAACTGTAATATATAAACTCAGAATTGCGATATAAACTCAGAATTGCGAGAAACTCAGAATTGCGATATAAACTCAGAATTGTAATATATAAACTCAGAATTGCGATATAAACTCAGAATTGCGAGAAACTCAGAATTGCGATATAAACTCAGAATTGCGAGAAACTCAGAATTGCGATATAAACTCAGAATTGCGATATAGACTCAGAATTGCGAGATATAAACTCAGAATTGCGAGATACAAACTCAGAATTGCGAGATATAAACTCAGAATTGCGAGATACAAACTCAGAATTGCGAGATATAAACTCAGAATTGCGAGATACAAACTCAGAATTGCGAGATATAAACTCAGAATTGCGATATAGACTCAGAATTGTGAGATATAAACTCAGAATTGTGAGATACAA
>NW_015654504.1:145203-145589 GCF_001515625.1 Sinocyclocheilus rhinocerous
ATATAAACTCAGAATTGCAATATAAACTCAGAATTGCGATATAATCTCAGAATTGCGAGAAACTCAGAATTGCAATATAAACTCAGAATTGCGATATAAACTCAGAACTGCGAGATATAAACTCCGAATTGTGAGATATAAACTCAGAACTGCGAGATATAAACTGAGATTTGTGAGATATAAACTCATAATTGCGAGATATAAACTCAGAATTGCGATATAAAATCAGAATTGCGATATAAACTCATAATTGCGAGAAACTCAGAATTGAGATATAAACTCAGAATTGCGATATAAAATAAGAATTGCGAGAAACTCAGAATTGCGATATAAACTCAGAATTACGAGAAACTCAGTCCGAATTGTGAGATATAAACTCAGAATTG
>NW_015654504.1:145792-151038 GCF_001515625.1 Sinocyclocheilus rhinocerous
AATTGCGAGATATAAACTCAGAATTGTAAGATATAAACTCAGAATTGCGATATAAATCAGAATTGCGATATAAACTCAGAATTGCGATATAAACTCAGAATTGCAATATAAACTCAGAATTGCGATATAATCTCAGAATTGCGAGAAACTCAGAATTGCAATATAAACTCAGAATTGCGATATAAACTCAGAATTGTGAGATATAAACTCCGAATTGTGAGATATAAACTCAGAACTGCGAGATATAAACTGAGATTTGTGAGATATAAACAGAATATTGCGAGATATAAACTCAGAATTGCGATATAAAATCAGAATTGAGTTTATATATTGCAATTGTGGTTTTTTTTTCACCACAGAATGAAAAATTCTCACAATTCTAGGGCCCTATGAAATCCGTTTTATTTTTACCGAATTCCGTATATAAACTCAGAATTGTGAGAAACAAAGTCGCAATTACCTTTTTTTTTATTCAGTTATTTATATGAGCTTCCGTAGGACGTCCTCCACTGAAAATTAATTGATAAAGTATTTCTGTTTTCTATTTCTGCAAATTCTCTTGTAGAGATTGTGTTCGTTTGTAGTCATCATAATTATTTTGATATGAAAATGATAGAAGTCTACTCATTAATCTACACATCAACTGTAGCTGGAGATCTGTATGTGTGAACGTGTGTCATCTTGATCAGATCAGGCGTGTTTGGGAGTGAATTCCCTCACAGGAGGATGTTTAGTCTGAGAGACGCTCACATTTCTGCAGCAGAGCCGATATCAATCTCTCAAAGCAAGTTACGGAAAACACACCCTCCGAGAGAGAAAACCCAGAGCCCGTGTGTGTGTGTGTGTGTGTGTGTGTGTGTGTGTGTGTGTGTGTCAGGACGTGTTGAAATGCATTGTAGGACGAGAGGAAGTGAGCTTGACTTCAGAGAGAGTATTTATCCGGCTCTGCTCTTCAGTCTTTGTGTCGGTTAGCTATTTGTCTCAGGTTCCTGTCCAGGTTATCGTCTCATTAATCTCTCAGTGCTGCTGATGTTTAACGAGCCGTTTATTCTCACATGCTCAGATCTGTCTCGCTCGCTTCTTATCTGCTGCTCTGTTTAGGCCAGAAACATACTTACTCGACTCAAGTATGCAAACACAGACGAATGCGTCCTGTCCCGTAGTTTAACGTGCACTTTAGACGCTCAGTTTCATCTTTACAGCTCTGTAATGCATTGGTGATTGATTAAAGTATTGCTGATGCTGATTGTGTCTCGACAGGGTCCAGAGTTACTGAGTAAATATGTGGGTGAATCAGAGCGAGCGCTTCGAGAGGTGAGACGCCCGTATGCACCTGATCAAACACTATTACTGATTCTCATGTTATTCTAAACCTGTATGACTTTATTTCTTCCATGAAACGCAGAAGGAGAAGGTTTTATGAATTATACTTTTTTTTTGCTTTTTTCCTTTACAATGAGGACGTTTTCCAGCTCTAATGCAAGTTAAGCTCACGTCGATTTCCGCAGAGAATAATGAATTTTTCTTGAAAAACAGAAACAAAATTAAAATAAAAAATTAAATGAAATGAAATTACAAAAATGTTAAACATGCAAAAACATACTTTTACACTTCTGGAGGATTTAGAATCAGAAATGTGAAGCTTATAATTTTATAAATTAAATTAACTCCTTAAATCATAATTTATACAGTTGTTTTAGGTGTAAAAAGCAGGTTACAGTGAGACACTTGAACTTATGAGTATTTAAAAGCAGAAATACAAAGCTTACAATTTTATAAAAGCACTTGTATTAATACTTAACCTAAAACTTGTTTTATTTGAGTTGTAAAACTGTTTAAATCATTATTACAGTCATTTTAGGGTTTATAAATGCAGGTTACAGTGAGGCACTTACACTTTTTGAAGATTATAAATCAGAAACACGAAGCTTATAATTTTATAAAAGTACTTACATGAATTCTTCTAGTAAAACAATTTATTTTTAAATGCTTTTAAAGCTTTTTAAATGTGAATTTTTACATTTGTTTTAGAGTTTACGGTGTTACATTGTCATGCTGAAGTAAAATTGCATGTAACTTTACACAAATCATTAGTAAATGATTTTTTCCCCCCACTGAAATCATGTTAACACATTATTGATTACGTCTTGCGGCTGTACTAATGAAATGAGTATTTTGATGAATTATGGATTAAACTTCCATTGTGTCTGATTTTAAGAGAAAAGAAAGTGGAAATTAATTTTCTGAACTCACATGATGCTTTGTGTGAGAAACAGACTTAATTTAAAGTGTCATATGAGTTTAGATCGACATGTGGGTTAGTAAATAGTCCTTTAAAGGGACAGTGCACATATTTTCTGTGTTTCTGAACCTTTAATAATGTGTGTGTGTTTGTGTAGGTTTTCCGGAATGACACGATATGATACATAAACAACACACATCATCCACATTAATATCTAATCATATGAACATATGATTTTGTTAGTATTGAGGTGTTAAATGTGTGTCGTTCTGACATGTAAGAGAATGTTATTGCTCTAAACACACACACACACACACACACACAGAGGAACATCTGCGCTTTACAGACACAAGTGCGTCTTTGTTTCCCTGAAAACAGATGGAGATTCTGCTGTAGTTCCTGTTCAGGGAATCACACACTAAAATACAGTAGGAAATAATGTAGTAAACCAGAAATCAGTGTAGCAGACTACAGTCAAACAAGCAGAAAACCACAGTCTTATTCACTATGTGGATGATGAAATGTATTTAATTGTACACTAAAGTTCAGTACAAAAATGAATCAATTTGGTTGCTAGGGTGTTGCTATGTGGTTTCTAGGCAGTTGCTAAGGTGTTGCTATGTGGTTATTTGGGCATTGCTATGTGTTTGCTAGGGTGTTTGGGTAGTTGCTAGGGTGTTACCGTGTGGTTGCTAGGCAGTTGTTGTATTAAATATTTGCTAAGAATGTAATATGTAAAAATGTAATAAATGAATGTGTATGCAGCATTAGTAAATGAGACTCATTGTCTGTATGGAGCCGCAGCTGATGTGACGTGATTCTCCACCTGTTTTGGTCCTTTGTCTTGTTGGTGTTGACTCCACCTGACACTGCTGATGTCTCAGTGTTTGAGCTCCAGCACTCGATGTGTGTGTGTGTGTGTGTGTGTGAATCTGAAACACTGAGTCATAAAATTTGTTTGGCTCTTTGCTTGTTTAATTAATAAAGTGCCTAGTGTTTTAAGCTTCTGACAGGAATCTCTCTCTCTCTCTCTCTCTCTCTCTCTCTCTCTCTCACACACACACACACACACACACACACAGTTCAGTGTGAATCTAAAGCTGGATTGTTCTGCTGAGTCAGAGATTCATTTACTGGATTGAATTCAGAATGACACATTGATTTACTGATAAATGTGTTTACCTTTAATCAATCACACACACACACACACACACACACACACACACACACACACACACACTCAGTTCCTCAGTGTACGTCCACTACGAGACGGCCGCTGTGAGTGCCAGCAGACGCGAGCAAAGGAGATGATATTGAAGCCCTGCCTCCACCTCCACTCCACGTCCTTTATGAGCTGTGTATTTCTTGCATTTCCCTCAAGTCACTCTCATTTAGTATTACTACAAACACTCATTGTCACGAAACACCATTCTTTTTCCACCCCATTACTGTTTTATCAGTCTCCCGATGTCCAGGCACCACCCAGCTTTATTTCTGTATCATTTTCAAAATAAATTACACAGAAACTAGCAATGCTTTTCCTGTTATGGTACCACCTCAATTTTCCTGCTTCTGTCTCTGTCTTTATTCAGCAAAACCCAACAGAACTACTGCTGAACCCAAACACACCAGCACCTGTCTAGCGACACCCTAGCAACCACATAGCAACGGTCCAGCAACTGCCTAACAACCATCAAAACCTAACTGGCACTTATCTAGCAACACCTTAGGAACCATCCAGAACACTCTTGCAACCACATAGCAATGCCCAATCAACTATTGATAACACCCAAGCAACCAGACAGAACTTTTTTCACCTACCTAACAACACCTTAGCAACCATCCAGAACACCCTAGCAACAACATAGCGACTCTAGGAACTACTGTGAACACTGTAGCAACTGCACAACAACCACACCAGGGACACCAGAGTTGCTAGTGAGAGCAGAACTTGCTAGCAACCACATAGCAATGCCCTAGCACCCACCCAGGTCTGCCACATAGCAGCAACCTAGCAACCACCCAGAACAGACTAACAACTGCCTATTAATGCCATTGCAACCATAGCAACAACATAGCAACTCCATAGAAACTACTGAGCACACACTTGCAACCACATAGCAAAGCCCTAGAAACATCCTAGCAACCATATAGAACACCCTAGCAACAACAAAGCCATGCCCCGACACCACCCCAGGGACACCAGCATTGCTATGAACATTAGAACTAGCTAGCAAACACATTGCAACACCCTAGCAACTACTGAGTACAGCCTAAACAACTGCCTAGCAACATCCTAGTAACCACCCAGAACAAATTAGGAACTGCCTATTAACAACATTGCAACCATCCAGAACACCATAGTAGTTCCCTAGCAATTACGAAGAACACCCTAGCAACTACTCAGCAACACTCTAGCAGCCACATAGCAACGCCTTAGCAACCAATCAAAGCACATTATCAACAACATAGCAACGACCGAGCAACCAACCCAAGGACACCAGAGTTGCTAGGGAGAGCAGAACTGCCTAGCAACCACATAGCAACGCCCTAGCAACCACTGAGCACATTTACATTTAGTCATTTAGCAGATGCTTTTATCCAAAGCGACTTACAAATGAGGACAATAGAAGCAATCAAAATCAACAAAAGAGCAATGATACGCAAGTGCTATAACAAGTCTCAGTTAGCTTAACGTAGTACATGTCATGTAGCAAGATCTTTTTTTTTTAAGAATTTTTTTTAAAGAAAACAAGCAGTTAGTAAATGAATAGAGTGCAAGCCTTTGAGGTCAAGTATATTTTTTAAAGAATATAATTAGAATAGAAAGTGCTAGGGTAAGAGGATCAAATAAAGATGGAAGAGATGTGTTTTAAAGGGGTCATATGATGCTGCTAAAAATAACATTATTTTGTGTATTTGGTGTAATGAAATGTGTTTATGCGGTTTAAAGTAAAAAAAACACATTATTTTCCACATACTGTACATTATTGTTTCTCCTCTA
>NW_015654504.1:151859-153343 GCF_001515625.1 Sinocyclocheilus rhinocerous
ATAAAGAATATCCCTTTGGATTTGAGACTTTAGTCTTTACAACTTTACAGATCTTCTTTATGCACCAAGAGCTTGTAACACTCCAAAGAGAAAGGAAAAAATGAAATCGCATCATATGACCCCTTTAAGCCGATTCTTGAAGATGGCTAAGGACTCAGCTGCTAGGATTGAGTTGGGCAGGTCATCCCAGCAGGAGGGAACAGTTAATGTGCATTTAATGAGTGTGATGTGTTGATTGTGTGTTGTTCAGCTCTGGACAGGCAGGCGGCGTCGCTGATCGAGTGTTAGCTCAGCTGCTGACGGAGATGGACGGAATCGAACAGCTAAAAGACGTCACGGTTCTCGCCGCAACCAACCGACCTGATATGATTGACAAGGTAGGACTGATCCACACACACACACACACACACACACACACACTGGCAATTTTTGAATTTCGTAAAACACCGTTTTGTATGTTTTTTAAGCCTTTTGTTTTACGGGGACATAGGAAGTGTCCTCATAAACCATGTTTACGTTGTAGTACCCATGTCATTATACACAATAAACCAAACAATAAACCTCATAAACCATATATACCAGTACACACACACACACACACACAGGATGATGACAATGCTGAATTTCACTCAGGAAGGGAATGAAACGGTTGGACACACACACACACACACACACGTTTCCTCCTGCTGGGTTTGAGAGCTTCCACTTCCTGCAGTCAGAGGCTCACAGCAGCTGTCACTCATCCTGATTGACAGCTCCTCCGTCAGTCTCAGACCCCCTGCGGGACCGACCCATCCCACACACACACACACACACACACACACACACACACGGCCTCATTTGAATCTCACACAAGCAAATGGAGAGGACTGTATCTTATTATACCTCAAAACAGTTGGATATTTCAGTCATGGCCATTGGTTTCTCTCAGTCTCTGTGAGCTGCTCGGAAAGGCTCTTGAGGAAAGAGACACATCCATTTGTCTTGGTTTCATATTATAGGCCTCTGTGTCTCTTTCTTATTGAGTCGCACCTGATTCTCTGCGTCTGTCATCGCGGCTTTGACACATCGGATGCGGATTAAGACAGATATCAGATTGATTTATATCTCCGCTGGCGTCGGCGTCTTACGTAACTTCGGGAGAATAAAATAACTGTCAGACAAACATCGATAGATGATTCGGGCTCAGCTGTGCGGAAGCCAGACTAACTACTGCTGGACTCATTTAGCTGCTGCTTTCATACAAAGTGTCTCACAGGAAACAATAATGACATTTCAGAGGGTTTGAACCTTAAACCTTTAGCTCAGATCTTTAAAGTTCAGCACCAAATCTTTAAACTCAGCACCAAAATTCAAAAACCCTGTCATCATTTACTCATCCAAATGACTGACTGACTTCCATGGAAAAATGCTCAAACCACTTATTGTTAACTTTGCAAGACTATTGAAAATCTTAGTTAATATACAATAAAATAAATAAAGCT
>NW_015654504.1:157831-167831 GCF_001515625.1 Sinocyclocheilus rhinocerous
CACACACACACACACACACACACACACACACACGGCCTCATTTGAATCTCACACAAGCAAATGGAGAAACACCTGAACTCTCCTCATCTGCCGTGAGTGAGTGTGTGTTTATTTTGCTGCAGTTTATAGTTTGGTGTCAAAACTGTCCCTTAAGTTTGGATAAACCTGCTTTTGGGGACATTTGAGGAACCTCAGCTGGAGGAAAAAAAAGATCCTTAAAGTATTTTCTTTTGGGGTTTATAGTCATAATTAACTTTTATTTTATTTATTTTTTTATTATTTATTATTATATATTTTTATTTTTATTTAATATTAAATTAATAATATCATTACATAGTTAAATATGGTTAATAATGATTAATAATATTATTAAATGATTAAAAATTATTAATAATATGTGATTAGTATGGCTGCCACCTAATAGTCGACTAACCGTTAGTCGACGAGAAGAGGCTTGGTCGACCAAAATTTTATTTGTCACTTAGTCGCAGAAAAAAAAAATCCACAGACGAAGTCACGCAGTCCATGACGGACAGATCGGTAACTGCAGGTCTTTGTGGGGCAGGACATCCAAACGCTCGATCATTCATCAACCTCAAATATGACTTATCATTTGAAATTGGCAAGTATTAGCAACTTTACATGGCCACTCAATCTAATGTTAACCTGGAGAAATGTGCGCTATAGTGTCTGTCTGGAGTGTGTTTGAAGAGTAGCTCACTGCAGACAGATGGAGGCGCCGCTCACTTGCTCTTAAAATACTCCCTCAGTTCTGCTCATACAGATAAGAGTAATATGTTTAGAATCTGTAAAGACTCTACGTTTATTTGTGTGCACTCACAATAACAACAAAACATTGTGCTTTTGTAAAATAATGAAAGCAAACAGGATGCGCTTTCTGCCGTCTCGGTCTCCGTGAACTTGAGCGCGAAACTCCGAAACTCTGTGTACGCTTGCCTTACAGACGTGAAAAATATATCTATACAGAGTGAAATGTCTACTTTCAAATAAACCAATTCAAATGGAGAACAAATATTCTCAGATTATGTAATCCGTGTGAAACTTGCACACAGGCGCATCACTATTTATGACGAGTCAGTGTCGCCGACTTCATCTCTTCAGCAGAAAACACTAGTTTATCAATACATTATTAAAATGTTAATGCAGCCTCCTTACTGACTTATTCATAATCAGTACTTCTGCAGGTGCGCTGTGGCAAGCTTTATGTGTGCGCTTGAGCGCTTATTAGGCTATGTGGGCAATTAAAGGCTCATTATTGTGATTTAAATGGTTTATTAATAAACGTGCAATTAATGCTTCAAATGAATGACTACAAGTCGACCAGAAACATCTTTAGTCGAGGGCAGCCCTAATGATTAGATAATTCATAATAATTAAGAATAAAATCTCCTTTTGGGGACATTTTAGGAGCCTCGGTTGAAAAATAAATTTTTTTATTCATAAATAAAGTAAAAATATATCATTTTTTAAATTTTCTTTTAGAGTTTGTGTCAGTCTGTAGTCATTATAATTAACTTCACATACAAATGATGGAAATGTGTGCTAATGTATATAGTATAACTAAGTGTGCTTTTGATATTTTTTCTTCAAATAATGCAGTTTCGTGAAGATGTATGTATTATATGTGACCCTGGACCACAAAACCAGTCATAAGGGTAAATGTTGATTAATACATCATCTGAAAGCTGAATAAATAAGCTTTCCATTGATTCGCTCTCTATTACGGATTAAAAGTGTCAGTGAGTGTAAACAGTGAGAGATGCTGAGACAAGTGAAAAGCGTTATCGTTCCATACTGCAGGGTCACATGTCTGTATGTAATGAGAAATAGTTTTTTCTGAAGTTATGTGTGTTTGTGAGATTTTGAATGGCGGTGGTTTTGTGAAATGTTCTTGTTGTGGTGTGTAGTGATGGTCTGATGTATCAGTCAGGACTACATTTACATGTTCATCAATATTCAGATATTAATCAGAATTGGTCAGCATTCTGATATTGAGTCATGTAAATGCACAGACCCGTTAATGCTGAAATTTAGAATGAAATTCAGACAGTGTTTCCTCACAGCTGTGTGTGTTTGTTTGGAAAAGAGAGAGCGAGAGAAAGGAGAGAGAGAGGGATGGAAACGTGATCTGTTTTTTCTCCTGCTCTGAATGTCTGTCAGCGCTTGAGTGTGATGTGTCTGCAGTGAGAGCCAGTGTCTCTCACACACACACACACACACACACACACACTTCATCTGTCTCCAGACCTTCTATAAAGCAGCTTTCGCTCCTTCAACAGACAAAATGTTGATTCCCACAGAGAATCATTCAAAATTTAACATGATTTTGACTCATTTTAATCATTTGACACAATTAATAAGGCTTCAGTGTGGCTGCAGTGTTTTATTTTGTCTTTTCAGACAGTCGTGTTTGTCTGAACCAGTGTGTTTGTTGCAGTCAGTGAGTCTCCTGTGATCCGCTTCTAAACAGAAGGGGGCGCCAGACCAGATGAGTCCGGTTTACTGCTTTGACTCCAGAGCATTTCAGATTTCAACTATTTACATGTGCATGCACTGCAAAACCTGATGTTCTTCCTCTGTTTTTTTGTCTTGTTTTCCCGTACAAATATCTAAACATTCTTAAATCAAGATACTATACATGGAGATGCAAAATGACTTATGATATTGTCTTGTTTTCTGAGAAATGCATCAAAATTAAGTGAGTTTTTGCTGTAAACAAGAATAAATATTTGTTAATTGTGTCAGAAAAATAATGTTTTCCCTTGGCAGATATTATTTTTTTGTTTTAAGCATCAACTTTTGTAATTTTGATGCATTATTCACTTCAAATTTGATTTGAAAAATAAAATAAAAAATATAATTATATTAAAAAATAAATATTAGAAATGAATAAAAAGTGCTTTCATTCGGATCAATCTTCAGTGAGTGTTTGATAGAAGCACTTAAAAAAATTATTGTGATTATTTGTGAATTTTACTAGCGTTTAAGAAATAGAGTCAGAAGAATAAACTTAATTCAGAGGGAAAACAAGATAATTTTTCTGACTCCATTGGCAGACATTTGTTCTTGTTTTAAGCAAAAACTCACTTAATTTTAATCCATTTTTCAGAAATTATTCATTGTGCCAAAACCCTCATTCTCTGACAGTAAAACACAGTAAAATGTCGCTCTGAGCTGTGATCGGGTTGTCGTTCGTCGTCTGTCCGCTGGCTGATCCACCGCTCGACTCGTTGCGGTTTGAGGAAAGCGCTCAGAAAAACAAGCAGCGCAGAATGTGAGGCCTACAGCGCTTCAGCTCGGATCAGTCCAGAATCCTCCCGACGGGATCCAGAACCTCGGGAAGAGCTGCCAAAACAGGAAGCACTTAAAGCTCGCAACAGGAATGCGAATGTTTGTGTGTTTGTTCTGGACAGGGCCGCATGTTTCAGATGTTTTACAGTGTTTTTCTTTGAAGAAAGAGGAAAAACACAGCAGGAAGGAAGTATTCGAGTTATTGGAAGACTTATCAAGGCCTTTAAACGGCTCTGTGCGAGTGTGTGTGTGTGTGTGTGTGTTTGAGTGTGTGTGTGTGTGTGTGTTTGAGTGTGTGTTGTGTGTGTGTTGTGTGTGTGTGTGTGTGTGTTGTGTGTGTTGTGTGAGTGTGTGTCGGGCTCCGGGGGACGCAGCTCAGTGCGGTGAAAAGGTAACTGGATCTGTGGAGGGAGGATGGGAGGAACAGAGGAATAATCCTGTAAATCCGGCACAAAGATCCTGACAGCTATCAGACTTCAAGCAGCCTGTCGGCGTCCGATTGCAGCAAACGCTGAAAAACACAACTCAACCTCCTCTGAAACATGATTGGAGGATTGTATTGAATAAATCATGTTCATAAAAACAGAACCAAACACAAAACCTGTCAAGAACACGTGTAGGTCACATTTCACCGGAAATAAGCAAGAAATCAAATTTTGTGTAATGAAAATCAAGGCTATTTTTGGGAGACAAAAAGGATTGTTTTTCATTCGCCTTTTTAATATTGTAATGTGAAAATTGTCATTATCATTAGTGTAATGATAAAATGTAAATATTAATAACTAATTGTAACAAAGTAGAATAAAAACAAACAAAAAGTCCTTTGTATAATAAAATAAAAAAATAATACAAAACTATTTTTAATAAAAAGTTATACAAATGAATAAAAAAGATTTTTAAAATAAAATAAAAATAATAAAACTATTTCTTAAAAAATGTAAATAATACAAATTAAGTCATTTGTACAATATAATAAAAAATAAACATTAAAAAATTAAAATTAATACAAATTAATCAAAAGACTATTGTAAAATAATAATAATAATAATACTAAAACTATTTTTTAAAAATTTAACTTAATTTAAACAAATTTATAAAAACTCCTTTGTACAATAAAATAAAAATATTTAAATTCTAAATAATACAAATAATTAAAATTACTACTGTAAAATAAATACAAATAATAAAAAATGAAAAACATAAAGATTAATAAAAAAAGACCTTTGTGTCCATATAGTGTCCATAATATAATCTATTTTATATTATTCTTTTGGTTTGAGGGTGAAATATGACCAATTAATTTCATCAACTTTTATTTTTGCATACTTTGTTCTTTGACTGATAATTTCCAGTTAGCTTTTCTTCCTCATTATTTTTGTCACTGTTAAATCGAGACACATTTACTTGAGACGAAGTCTTTTTTCTAAGAAATTCATCAGAATGAAGAGAGTTTATGGTTAAAATGAGATCAAATATCTCCCAGTGGGGTCAGAAGAAAAATCTACTTAATTTAAAACAGATCTGTTTTTCTGACCCCACAGTCAGGCATTGGTTCTGGTTTTGATGTTTGTAGTGGGACGGTGAGTTTTTACGGTGGCGCTGTCGTTGTTGTTGTTGTGTGGTTTTGGACTGGAGCGACGGTTGAACACATTCTCTTTGCGCTCAGCTCAACGGAACTGGGTTTAGATGACACAAAAGATCAGGCGGCGCACACACACAGCGCTTTACAGAGACGACAGATCGAGCGAGGCGGGAACTGAAGGCTCTTTGTGAGGCAGATCTGCCAGGATTTCCAGCATGTGCAGTCTTGCCTTTGGGCTGATCAGACCACCAGAACTGCTCTCCCTGCTTGAGATTAAAGCTCTTTCTGCTCGTCTGTTTCACATGACTGCCTGCGCTCCGATTCCACAAAGCCCTTCTGCAGCAGACCAACTTACAAACGGCTTGATATATTGAGTAGAAATCTGAAGACTTGTGCAGGATCACATTTGTAGGATTGAAATAGATTTTATTTTTATATTTGTTGTTGGTCGCATAGGTGAAGGTGAAGACCCTATGTATGTTTTGCAAGGTTCCCCTTTCTGTTAAACATATTTCATTGGACTGTCCAGCTTTTAATGTACAGATAAAACTCTTTTATGAAGTGAACTCACTTAAAGGAACACTCCACTATTTTTGAAAATAGGCTCATTTTCCGATTCCCCTAGAGTTAAACAGTAGAGTTTTACCGTTTTCGAATCCATTCAGCCGATCTCCGGGTCAGGCGGTAGCATTTTTAGCTTAGCTTAGCATAGATCATTGAATCCGATTAGACCGTTAGCATCTCGCTCAAAAATGACCAAAGAGTTTCTATATTTTTCCTATTTAAAACTAGACTCTTCTGTAGTTACATCGTGTACTAAGACCGACGGAAAATGAAGCGCCTTAAAATAGGCTAACTTCCGTCAACATAACCAACTACACATTAGTGCCGCTCACGTTTGAAGTTACCTAGCTGGGGACTATTTTCAGGCGCTTGGTAATATCAATGCGCCTGCTGCACCCATGGTACGGCAGCAAAGTTCCTTGATTATTACGCCGGAATGAGAGTGTAGTTCCTAGCCATATCGGCCTAGAAAATCACAACTTTTCATTTTCCGTCGGTCTTAGTACACGATGTAACTACAGAAGAGTCTAGTTTTAAATAGGAAAAATATAGAAACTCTTTGGTCATTTTTGAGCGAGATGCTAACGGTCTAATCAGATTCAATGATCTATGCTAAGCTACAGCTAAAAGTGCTACCGCCAGACCCGGAGATCGGCTGAATGGATTCGAAAACGGTAAAACTTTACTGTTTAACTCTAGAGGAGTCGGAAAATGAGCCTATTTTCAAAAATAGTGGAGTGTTCCTTTAAGTGAGTTATTTAGTAAAATTTTGCCAGGAAAGGTTTTAGAATTTTGATCACGTTAATGTAAAAAATCTTGTGTGATATAACTTGTGTTTGTTTGTTTGCTGGTTTTTATTGTATTTGTTATACTTGTATTTTTTTATTGTTTTTGCCATGAAAATAGCCTTTGATGCCGACATGGCATTAAATAAATATATACTATACTATACATTTGTTGTTGTCACTTAAATTTGAGTTAAAGTTTTAGTCATGTTTGCTGTTTTTAAATGTCTGTATAGTTCTTATTCAGTTTTATTTATTAGTTTTAATTTTTGCTTATATTTTTGTTCTTATTTTGAATTCGATTTTTTTTTTGTATTTTCTGTTTTCACTTAAAGTTTAGTTCATGTTTTAGTAATTTTGCTGTTTTTTTATTCTTTTTATGTCTATATAGTTTTTATTCATTCTTATTTATTAGTTTAATTTCTTATTTATAGTTTTTGTTCATATTTTGAATTAATTTTATTTTTTATATTTTCTATTTTTACTTTCATTTTAGTTAACGCTTTAATAATTTTGTTGTATTTTTATTACTTTTTTATGTCTATATATTTTTATTTATAGATGTATATTTATGTTTTGAATTAGATTTTGTTTTATGTTTTCTGTTGTCACCTAAATTTTAGTTAGTTTTAGTAATTTTTGCTGTTTTCAAGTGTCTATCATTTTTATTCAGTTTTATTTATTAGTTTTAATTTTTATCTATAACGTTTGTTCATATTTTGAATTAGATTCTAGTTGTGTATTTTCTGTTTTCACCTAAATTACTAAAATGTTAACTAAAATTTTTAAATTTTTTTGTCTATAGTTTTTAGTAATTTTTATTTATTTGTTTTAATTTTTATTTATAGTTTTTCATGTTTTGAATACGATTTTTTTTTAATATATTTTCTGTTTTCACTTAAATTTTAGTTGACATTTTGGTCATTTTACAAAATTTTAATTAGTGTTTTTTTAATATGTATGTGTAGTTTTTACTCATTTTATTTATTAGTTTAAATTTTATTTATAGTCTTTATTCAAGTTTTTAATTAAACTTTTTTCATATTTTCTTTTTTCCACTTTAATTTAAAATGAAAGTTTTAGTAATTTTTGCTGTATTTGTGTTAGTTTTTTAATAAAATTTCTATGTCGTTTTTTATTATTTTTATTTATTAGTTTATTTACTTTTAGTTATTTTAGTACTTCAAGAAATGTTGCCTTGGCAACTAGCTGAAATACAGTATTATTTCAATTAACGTTTATTTTATTTCAAACAACAAACATGTTTTCTATGGTTTTAGGTTTAGTTAACTATAATACGTTTATTATAGTTGTTTCAATTTTCCAGTTTATATACATTTCTTCATTTAGCAGAAGTTTTTATCCAAAATGATGAGGAAGTAAAGCTGCTTTCTGTATTGTATGAAGTGCTATAGAAATAAATGTGACTTGTCTTTTTAAAGCCCATGAAGCTGTTATCATGCTAATTGAAAACGGAGCACTAATACAGCAGAGTAATGTCCGTGAAGCCTAACACGGCTCCTCCACACACGCATGCGGTAACAGATGGAGCGCGTCATAAATCCGCCGCTCGCGCCCCACCGGGGGCAGATCGCCCTAATAATACCCCCATTGTCTGTCCCGGGAGCGTCGGGATCCTCCTCTGCTCCTCTTACAGCTGGATCAGAGGAGCAATGATGTGTTAAATTGTTAAGAAGTGATAGCAAAGATTTATATTGTTAGAAAAGATTGATATTTTGAATAAATGCTGTTCTTTTTAACTTTTTATTCATCAAAGAATCCTGAAAAAAGTATCGCAGTATATTTGGCAGCACAACTGTTGATAATTCTAATAATAAATCAGCATATTAGAATGATTTCTGAAGGATCATGTGACACTTTATACTGGAGTAATGATGATGGAAATTCAGCTTTGATCACAGAAATAAATTATATTTTAAAGGATATTAAAAGGGGCGGGGAGGGGCAGCTCATTTGCATTTAAAGACACATGCACGAAAACAGCGTGTTTCTGCTTCCACAAATAATAGGCAATTTCAAAATGATATACAGGGCTGTACAGTGTGACATATATGTCGCACGTGCTACGAAAAAACTGGTCTGTGCCATGAATAAATTTACCACTGTTTTGCATGTTCATAACACAGCCGCTTAATAGTGTGAAGTGATTTCGATGTGCTTGTTTGTGTGTGTGAGATTGTTTATACTTGGTAGGTATGGGTGTGCGATATGACAATTTTTGATCGTGGACGATTAAAAGTCTCCACGATCTGCTTTTGAAGAAATATCGTAGTATCGTGCTACAGCGCACATTCTATCAGCTGCATTTCTGGCGCATCCACCTCAATGTGCTGTACAACGAGACATACATTCACATCAAATGTTAACACAGCAGTAGAGTTACACTCACGGGACACTGCACTTATACGCAATCACAAAAGTACATTATTAGCATCTGCTTAAACATTTAATTCCTATTAATTTGTTTCCTGTGCTAAACACAAAATAAGCTATTTTGAAGAATATGGGTTACCAAATGATCTTATTGTTTTTTAATAGACCCTTTTCACATTTCCGGGTTTCTCAGCAGCGGAAGTCATCATAGATGGGTGAATCTATAGCGGTGAATGGGAGACTACCACAAATATATGTATTTTTTGCATTCCCATTTGCTCAAATAGCAAAAGAAAAACTCCACGATAATGTTTTCATGACTTTCAAAAAAAATAAAAAAAATAAAATAAAGAGAGACTGGTAATGACAGGCAGAAGAGAGAATGATGTCTAGTTTACCGTCACTCCCATAGACACAGTATTAGAAACTCCCTCGCATTAGCGTTAATTCGTTTTTTTGTAATTTGATGCAAAGGTAATATAATACAAAATATAGTGTTATAAATGTACATACATTTATTTATTTTTTTAATTAAACTTTTAAAAACTTTGGAGGATTTATGATGCTGATGACCGTTGAAACGCGTCATCACAGTCTTGTGAAAAGGGTCCATAACAAAGATAAAATAATGACAAGGATTTTTATCTTCGCCCACTTTGGCCTAAATGTCTGCCATTCTTTTATTCTGTGGACAAGTGACCGATTTCAGCCGCGGCTATTTTATAGTGTAGAGGGCGGGGCTTCGGATTCTAGAGAGCATTTGATTGGACAGAAAGTTTGATGAGAAGCTGAAATACGATGTGACGTCAAATAAATCGTTGAGCCATTTTGGCGGAAGTGACGAACTGAAAGCTTTGAATGCTAATATCTTCTAAATGCGAATTTTGTCACTGTTTTGGAGCAAACTGCCTTATAGATAACCTTAAGACTAACATATTGATACTAACACCTAAAAAACTTTAATTTTGATTTCATGGGGACTTTAAAGGAATAGTTAAAGAAAACATTAACTTGTACATAACAGATTGTTTTGTTTAAAACAATTTTTATGATGGTTTGTATTTTTTTGTGCTCTTTGGAACATCAGTGCCTGTTTAAGTGATGAACTCCATTACTTGTGTTTGTTTTCAGACATGATAGCAGACATTTTATACTTGCGCTACAACTTTTTCAAAATTCTTCAAAATGTTCAACCTCTGTAGCATCAGTGTTATGTGCAAAAAAGGTTAACGTACAGCCCTGTATATATATATAATTTAAAAAGCAACAGTGTTTGTCCTGAAGCAGCTCACAGACTCTCCTCAAGAGATTAATTGATCTGTCTCTCTGTTAAATGCATCTCTCTCTCTCTCTGTCTCTCTCG
>NW_015654504.1:170331-179144 GCF_001515625.1 Sinocyclocheilus rhinocerous
GCTAACAGTAAATCAACAAGTCACACACACACACCCACACACACACACTCACACACACTCACAGATACACAGATACACACACACACACACACACACACACACTCACACAGATACACACACACACACACACTGGGCTGTTTCTGTTCCTGTTTCTTTTTTTTATAGATTTAACAAACCCAAACAATCAAAGCTGCTGATGCTTAAAGGAACAGTTCACCTAGAATTTGATGTTTGATGCATTTATTTAATCAAATATACAGTAAAAATTGTGAAATATTATTAGAATTTCAAACAGCTGTTCTATGTGAATATCTGTTAAACTGTAATGTATTTCTGTGATGCGCAGCTGTATTTTCAGCATCATTACTCCAGTCTTCAGTGTCACATGATCTTCAGAAATCATTCTAATATGCTGATTTGCTGCTCAAGAAACAGATACAATAGAAATCTTTTGTAATATTATAAATGTCTTTACCATCACTTTCAATCAATTTATTGTGTCTTTACTGACCCTAAGCATTTAAACAGTACTGTAAATCAGTCTTGCACTGTATTTCAATCCTCCTGAAGTCATATAATAGTTTTGCGTGAGTATCAGACCTAAAGGTCATTATTCAATCTTTACTGAAAATCTTCTTCTCTGACATTTCGAAACGCTGCATTTGCTTACGATTCACAAAAACTAATGTTTTTAGATGCAAGATGCTTATAAAGGCACCGGGTTACAACAACACAAGCGCATGTGAGATTTGAGAGTTCTCAGTGAATGATATCTGAAATGTATCATACATTTATCAATTTATCATTTTTAGAGCTTTCAACCCTTGAAAAAACAGTCCTGTTAGTCCCAAAACACTCTTCACTCAATCGCAAACACTTACAGCAGCTCAGAGTTTGTTTCTGTCCTTTATAACAGTCTGAGTTCCTCAAATGTGTTAAACTATCAGGTCTTGAGACTAGAGCACTAGGTTAGGCTCTCCAAACCAGTTACAGATGTCAAACACAGCAGGCGGGACACCAGAGCTCGTCTCTTCCGCGTGGGGAGCCACAAAATTTGTCCCTTTTGCAGCGCGGTGAAGTTTGGAGCTAAGAAAAGACGCAGCGCTTCCCCTCGCGCCGTTCATTTGGAGCTCTGATTACAGTCTTCTCTTCCCTCAAACACAAACACAGGCCTGGAAAAAACGGCCTGCCAGCGAAGCGCGGCCAACGGCGGGAAAACCAGAGCAATTAGAGCAACGGAAGACGCTAATGAAGAGCCAGTCCAGACGTGATGATTTCCTCCGTGCTTTAGGTTCTGCATGTTCTTCAAACACAAAAAAGAAGACGAGCAGGGAGGATTGAAGAAGCTGCCTGATGAGGATTTTTAGTGCTGCTGAAGCTGAGTTTAGAAAACTGTGATACACTACCATTCAAAACTTCGAAGCAAGATTTCTATATACTTTTAGTCCTCAAGCAAGCATGAAATTGATCAAAAGTGACAGTAAAGACATAAAAGATTTGTATTTCAAATAAATGCTGTTCTTTTGAACTTTCTATTCATCTGTGAATCCTGTAAATATAAAAATGTATCACGGTTTCCACAAAAATATTGTGCAGCACGACTGTTTTCAACATTGATAATAATCAGAAATGTTTCTTGAGCAGCAGCAGGACAGATATTCACATAGAAAAAAGCTAATTTAAGTTGAAATAATATTTCACAATTTTTACTGTATTTTTTGAGCAGAAGAGACTTCTTTCAAAAACATTAAAAATCTTAATATTTCAAATTTTGACCAGAAGTGTAGGTAGAAATTAATTCTCTTAAGTGTAAAACTATATCTAATAGCTATATATATATATAAAAAAAAAAAATATATATATATATATATATGTATGTATGTATGTATGTATGTAACCAGAATATAATTAAAATAAAACAATCAAGATGAAGTTTGTTAGTGGGTCTTTCTGTCTTTAGTTTTGTCTTCAGCGAGTGAAATGCTGCTCAATTGGGTTGAGATCAGGAGAGTGACTCGGCCATTGCAGAATAATCCACTTTTTTTACCTTCAAAAACTCCTGGGTTGCTTTTGCTATATGTTTTGGGTCATTGTCCATTTGTACTATGAAGCGCAGTCCAATCAACTTTGCGTTTTGATCATCAGCTGCTCCAAGTCTTCTCTAGATTTCTTTCTTCCCGTCATTCTGGTACAGCTTGATCTTAACTTCAACCAAACAATGCTTTTCCAGAAGTGATCTGGCTTTTTTAGATGTTTTTTGGCAAAGTCTAATCTGGTCTTGTTTGCAGCTTGTGGTGAAGCCTCTGTATTTGTTCTGGTGAAGTCTTTTGATTGTAGACTTTGACTGACAGAGACTCGTCTTCCTCCTGGAGAGTGTTCTTCTCTGGGCTGATGTTGTGATAGGGTTTTTCTTTACCATGGAGAGGATTCTCCGCTCATTCAGCACTGTTGTCCTCCGTGGACGTCCAGGTCTTTTTATGTTTCTGAGCTCACCAGTGTGTTCTATTTTTCTCAGAATGTACCAAACCGTTGATTTGGCCGCTCCTAATGTTCCTGCTATCTCTCTGATGGATCTGTTTTGTTTTTGAAGTCTAACATTCATCTGTTTCACTTGTATGGAGAAATCTTTTGACCGCATGATGTGGGTTTACAGCAACAACTTCCAAACGCAAATGACAGACTTAGAATCAACTCCAGACCTTTTACCTGCTTAATTGATGTAGAAATATGAAGGAATAGCCCACATCTGTCCATGTAATGGCTTTTGAGTCAACTGTAAAATTACTTATGGTCCCTTGATAAAGGGGGGAGGTACATATTAAAGAGCTGTAATTCCTTAACCTTTCCTCCAATTGTGATGTGAATACCCTCAAATTAAAGCTCAGAGTGTTCCATATTCATGTCACGCCTGGTTTGGTTTCATGTTCATGTTTTCATGTCTTTTATTTTGGAGTTTAGTCATGGTCCCTGTTTGTGTCATGCTTCCCTTGCCCTCATGTATTCATGCCATTGGTTCTCTTGTTCATTGTGTCATGTTCTGATTGGTAGTCTTAGTCATGTGTCCTGTCTCTCATTGGTTAGTTCTTGTCATGTGACCTGTATTGTTTGAATAAACTGCACATGGGTTCTTCACTATGCTTGCCTTCAGTGGACTGAATTCGTTACAATTCGTTATATAACTGTAATTTGAATATGTTTTTGTCAACAGCTAAAATAATAAAAAATGTGCCTGTGTCCAAATATATATGGACCTAGCTGTATATATACAATTAAAACAATAAAAAAATTTTTTTTCACATTTATTAGGCGTATATACATTTATTATTCAAGGTTGATGTCAGTTCATTCATTAATTCATCACTTTATTATATACTATTATATATACATATATATGTGAAAGTAAATCGCTTTTTAATGCTTATTTTACATTTGTTTATTATATAATAATTTTAAATTAAGTTTATTATGCATATACCATTCATTAATCTAGGTGAATGTTAATTCACAAAATGAATTAATGTTTGTACAATTGAACATCATCTTAGATTAATAAATGCTTGTTCATTGTTTGTTTATTATACCTAATGCGTGCGATTAATGTTAACCAAATAACCTTATTGCAAAGTGTTACCAAACCATGCGGCTCCAAACTATCATTACAAATTTTGATTTAAAGCAAAGAATATGAAAAGAAAGATACCATACTTTATACTTAAATACTTTTATCAGAGAATGAACTGTGAATGATGTAGCTAAATTATAAAGTCTCAAATATAAAACTTTCGATTCCTCATGATATTGTGTATGTTTGGTTTCAGCTTTGAGTGGTTTTGCAGTGTCTGGTTTGTTCAGAGATTGAGCTCTTGAGCTGAAGCAGTGGTTCTGAAGCTGTTTTCTGTCTTACTCTGATCCTCATCTGGTTTGTTTCTGTATCTCTGCCACAATTCCTCCCAGAGACTCCGACACGCATCCCAGAATTCCTCTGAGATGGTGTGCAGGTGTAACCGGCGGCGTGTCTGACACGTTAAATACATCTGTCTCTCTCTGATGCTAAATCTGTCGCACATCTGTGTGTGTCGTGATGTTAGCGTGCAGGTGAGATCACTGCTAGACTGTGCTAATAAACACACAAGCTCAATCTTTCTGTTCCCTTCAGATGAAGACCTGCCTTCAACTTTACAACCTTTATAAAAACATATTGAACTAGATAAAAAAAAAAAAATCATGACAAACGTTAGATTGAGAAAGTGTAGCATGAAAGTTTGAAGTTTGTAAAAGTTTAAAACAGTTTGAACTGATAGATGGATGGATGGATGGATAGATAGATAGATAGATTTTAACATGAATTAACATGTTTTACCACTATGGTAGCCCACATTAGCATGGTTCTAGCATGTTTTAGCACAGGGCTAACATGTTTTAGCATGTTACAAGCATGAATTAACATGTTTCTAGGATGTTTCTAGTATGTTTATCGCATGGCTAGCATGAATTAGCATGTGTTGACATTTTTAACATGTTAAGCACATTGATAGCTTGAACAATCATGTTGTTAGAACATGGCTAACATGTTTTCCCTGTTGAAAAGCTGGTCATGTGCTGGTCATGAGCTGGTTTAAGCTGGTCCTGAGCAGGAGCTAGTTGCTTAGGACCAGCTCAACATGATTAACATGATGCTAACATGTTCAACATGAATTAAAATGTTTCTAGAATGTTTCCTGTATTTTTATCACATGGCTAGCATGAATTATCATGTTGTTAACATGTTTAAAGCATTGATAGCTTGAATAATCAAGTTGTTAGCACATGGCTAACATGTTGTTAACATGAATTACATGTTTTAACACAATGCTAGCCTACATTAGCATGTTGTTAGCCTGTTTTAACACATTTCTAACATGTTTTAGCATGTATTTACATGTTTCTGATGTTTCTAGTATGTTTATCACATGGCTTGTATGAATTAACATGCTAACATGTTTCTCATATGTTTAGCACACTGCTATCATGAATAATAGTTAGCCCATGGCTAACATGTTTTAGCATTTTGCTAACATGAACAATCATATTGCTAGATATATTAGAAATATTAGATAGAATGTAAGTTGAAATTAGTATAAAGTCAATCCTCACTAGACTAGAGCTCATACTGAGGAAGCCTCTGTCTGCTAGAAGATCACTGAGATGCTTTCATTGTGATGTTGATGGTAACGGTGGGCGATGAGGTCATTTCCTGTGTTTACAGCTCTGGGTTAAAAATGGCACCTGTGTGTGAAGGTCACGCTCTCTCTCTTTCCTGTGCGTGCTCTGCGGCCGGTGCGTCTCGCTGTCTCTCTCTGAGAGGAAGTCCTCAGTGCTGGGAATCCCTGACATCCTGTTTTGGAGAACAGACAGACAGAAGCCCTTCACACCTGCAGACAATCAGACTCCATCTGTCTGACAGGAAATGTGTGTCTGCATGTGTTCAGACGAACGTTAGATAGATAGATAGATAGATAGAGGTGTGTGTGTGTGTGTGTGTTTGTGTGAGTATGTGTGAGTGTATGTGTGTGTGTGTGTGTGTGTCAGGGGGTTTCTGTATAGCCAGCAGCAATTCTCAGACTTCCTGAAGTACTTGTCTCTCTATTTACACACACACACACACACACACACACACACACTGGACGTGTAGCTGCAGTTTTGGGCTGAATGCTGTCAGCATGTTTAATTGATGACGAGCTGTTTATGAGCTGCTGTGTGTCTGTCTGCACTCATTGTGTAGAAATACCTGAAGAACAAAACAGAGAGAAAGAGAGACCGGTCTGATGCTGATATAAAGTGTTTTGAGCTGCTGTAGGTCTGATAAACGTTGTGATTATAACTTGAGTAACAGCATGAGGTGTGTTACTGAGAGAGAGAGATTCCCACAAACAAACCGCTCAAACTGAGCAGAAATATGAATTTGCTGCAGATAATGATATTTATATGAAATTCTGATGCTTGTCATTTAAATCAATGATATTTTATAACAGTAGAGCAGATACTGACATAAAATGATCTAAATATCAGTTGTCTCTATATGTCCAGTAATCTCAGTAAGATGAGATTGAAATGTTCCAAACATATAATGCAGTGATTGAGAGCTGAAGAAATAAAGGCTCCTCAGAAGATGTGAGATGTTCTGGAGGCTTGTGAAGATCATTCCTCCGCTGAGGAACAGTGAAAGTAAAGCTTCTGGAAACAAATTTGTCATTTAAATCAATGATATTTTATAACAGTAGAGCAGATACTGAAATAAAATGATCTAAATATCAGTTGTCTCTATATGTCCAGTAATCTCAGTAAGTTGAGATTGAAATGTTCCAAACATATAATGCAGTGATTGAGAGCTGAAGAAATAAAGGCTCCTCAGAAGATGTGAGATGTTCTGGAGGCTTGTGAAGATCATTCCTCCGCTGAGGAACAGTGAAAGTAAAGCTTCTGGAAACAAACGCTCCTCAAAAGATCCTGAGGATCAGATTTGAGACTCTAAAACATGATTGATGGAGAATCAAGTAAAGCTGAGCTGCTTCAGTCCAGTAAGTGTTCATCTGGAGATATTACTGCAGTTATTCTGACGATTACTTGATAAAAATCAGTCAAGATTTGAAAAAAGATACGAGAAGCTCGAGCTGAAGCTGGACGTTTGTACAATTACACTAAAAGAGCTGGAGTGGATAAAAGAAAAGGCATGGAGTGGATTGTGAGTGAATCATTTACAGTCACACATTTGGCAGATGCTTTTATCTAAAGTGACTTACATTGCATTCAGACTGTATGTTTTCAGTTTTCAATTTTGCATGCATTCTCTGGGAATCGAACCCATGACTTTGGCACTTCTAGCACTATGTGCTACTGTTTGGAATTATAATGCCGTATTTATATAGTCCCACATTTTTGCATGCAGCTCTGATTTTCCTGCACTACATATACAATTGCATTTATGCATTTAGCAGGCGCGTTTATCCAAAGCGACTTACGGTGCATTCAGGCTATACTTTTTTTTTATTAAACCCACAACCTTTTGCGCTGCTAATGCAATGCTCTAGCACTGAGCCACAGGAACACTATATACACAAGTGAAGTGTGTAAATGTTGTTGTGAACTCGCAGCGTTCCAGTTCTTCCAGTGTGTTTGTGGAGAGCCGTTTTTTCCTGACAGACAAAAGCTCTGGCGGCTTCATTGTGTCTCTGTGGGTTTGGTCTTTGCTTACAGTAAGAGGAACATCTGAGCGCACTGGTTTTGTCTTTCAGCTGAAGGTCACGCAGATGTAAGCGGATCGGTTTCCGGCGTTACGCGAGTATCTGTGTCTGCACTGATAGCAGAAGCCCATCCACACCCCTCACAGCAGCCAATCACACGCTCCTCAGGAACATACGGATCATTCATACTCCTCTGATTTACTTCAGACAAGCTTCATCACTATCAGAGGCTCTTCTGCTTGTTTACCTGCTTTTAAGTGTCTCAATCGAGTTTAACACAATCACACTCAAAAAATATTTAGGTTTAAATATAAGATTGATGTGTTTTAATTGCATGTCACATTTACATGCATTTGGGTTACATAGTTTTAACACAAACTATTAAACTTAATTTGATGCATATTTGTCAGTCATACATAAATCAAACAGATCAGATTTCTGTAATAGTGCTAGTTAATTCAATGTGTTTTAAATACACAGTTAGCACATTAATATATTATTTATTATCAATAAATCCAATTTGTTTCAATCTCATACATTTTATCTAATTTAATATTGCTTGTTCCATAGTTATTTTAACCATGTTCATACTTTGAACTGAATAAATGTAGTTGATTTTACAGTTAACAGGTTCATTCTGATTCTAAGCTATTTGAAAAAATGCATTTTGAAAATGTGATTAGTGAAATAAAATCAAATAGCTATATTAGTTATATTACTAATATACTTGTCACGTGTTTGTTTCTGTTTAGTTCCTGTTTGCCCCTATTTGGTTCAGTTCCTGTTCTCATTTAGTTAATCATCGTTTATTCTTTTCACCTGTGTTGATTGAGTTCTCCACCTGTTTCCGTTCTCCCTAATTACGTTCCATGTGTTTATATACCCTGTGTTTTCCTCAGTTCCCTTGTCTTGTTTTAAAGTTACGTTGTGGTGTTTATCTCCTCTGTTATTCTGTATTACACTCTTGGATTGATAATTAAAGACTCACCTTTTGGATTACCACATCGCTGTGTGCCTCATCTACCCACATCGTGACAGAACTATTATAAGTATAATATATATATTATTATTATTATTATTAGCTATATATAAAATGTTATTAATATAATATTTTATATTATAATACATTTCATTCCATTTAGTGGTGCAACAAAATAATATTTAATATATAGCTAATTCAAATATTGAAAAATACTATAAAAGTTTATAAGTAATCGTAAAATAACACTGGTGTGTTCAGCATATTATTGTGTGTTAAATGTCTAAAAAAATACTTACAAGTGAGTTAATAGTTATCATATTTTAATTCTTAACTGATGTTTAAACCATTTATACTTTTTAACTGAATAAATGTAATTGTTTTCGTAATGAACAGATTTATGCTGATTCTAAGCAATTTGAATACCGGTAACTGCATTTTGAAAACGTTTATTTAAATAAAATCAAGTAGTTAATAACATACTATGCCATGATTTTTAAGTGCAGAAATTTGACCTGTTTGATAGATGACTGACAAACATGCATCACATTAAGTTTATTAGTTTTTTTTTTTATGTTAAAACAATGCATAAGTAAATTTAGGTCTAAATATTT
>NW_015654504.1:180243-185786 GCF_001515625.1 Sinocyclocheilus rhinocerous
ATATACTTGTCACGTGTTGGTTTCTGTTTAGTTCCTGTTTGCCCCTATTTGGTTCAGTTCCTGTTCTCATTTAGTTAATCATCGTTTATTCTTTTCACCTGTGTTGATTGAGTTCTCCACCTGTTTCCGTTCTCCCTAATTACGTTCCATGTGTTTATATACCCTGTGTTTTCCTCAGTTCCCTTGTCTTGTTTTAAAGTTACGTTGTGGTGTTTATCTCCTCTGTTATTCTGTATTACACTCTTGGATTGATAATTAAAGACTCACCTTTTGGATTACCACATCGCTGTGTGCCTCATCTATCCACATCGTGACAGAACTATTATAAGTATAATATATATATTATTATTATTATTATTAGCTATATATAAAATGTTATTAATATAATATTTTATATTATAATACATTTCATTCCATTTAGTGGTGCAACAAAATAATATTTAATATATAGCTATTGAAAAATTACTATAAAAGTTTATAAGTAATCGTAAAATAACACTGGTGTGTTCAGCATATTATTGTGTGTTAAATGTCTAAAAAATACTTACAAGTGAGTTAATAGTTATCATATTTTAATTCTTAACTGATGTTTAAACCATTTATACTTTTTAACTGAATAAATGTAATTGTTTTCGTAATGAACAGATTTATGCTGATTCTAAGCAATTTGAATACCGGTAACTGCATTTTGAAAACGTTTATTTAAATAAAATCAAGTAGTTAATAACATACTATGCCATGATTTTTAAGTGCAGAAATTTGACCTGTTTGATAGATGACTGACAAACATGCATCACATTAAGTTTATTAGTTTTTTTTTATGTTAAAACAATGCATAAGTAAATTTAGGTCTAAATATTTATATTTATATAAGAATATATTACTGATGGATGCATACAGACAACATCATGTTCGCTTCATAAAACACCTGGCTGAGTGTCTGCTCGTGTGTGTGATTTACGGTCTCAGGAAGTTCTGTGGTCGTGCTGAAGCAGCTGTTGTGTAATTGTGTCCTGTCATTCACAGTTATGTTAAAACAATGCATAAGTAAATTTAGGTCTAAATATTTATATTTATATAAGAATAGATTACTGATGGATGCATACAGACAACATCATGTTCGCTTCATAAAACACCTGGCTGAGTGTCTGCTCGTGTGTGTGATTTACGGTCTCAGGAAGTTCTGTGGTCGTGCTGAAGCAGCTGTTGTGTAATTGTGTCCTGTCATTCACAGTGATTTGCATCTTTCTCCTGCTGCAGATAAACTTTGAGGTGTGTGCGTTCAGCATTTCTTCAGTGTTTCTGTATTACACTGATCTTGATAAATCTCATGAAACTCGTACCTGTCCAACTTATAAGAAGTTATATTTTGCATAAAGAAAATGAAAGGCAATTTTAACACCATTATGATGTATGGCATTCTGTATTTTCAAGACACATTTACATGCAAATCCTCATTATTGTTACAAAAATACTGATGTATTTAAATCCTGAAGCATTTATATATATCATGACCGCATTGCACTGCTGATCATTTATGCTGATAGAAATAAAATATAATTGTTATGAAAATGTGCAAATTTTTTTGTACAAGTAAACAAATGCGTCACTTTATTTATGCAACATACAATTTCTTGTTTTTTTCTTTGTGTTGTGAAATATGAGCCAGACAGGTTTCTTCCTGTCAGATCCGCCCGTCTTGAGCTGTGAAGTGTTTGTTTGATTCTTCTAAACAAATGTGTTGAATAGAAGCTCTTTTGCTCTCAGACAAGCTTCTGTCCTGTAATTCTACTTGTTTCTTTATTCAGAAGGTTGAAATGCTCCTTCAACTCTCTCTCTCTCTCTCTCTCTCTCTCTCTCTCTCACACTCACACACACAGAGAAGGAGAGATAAAACATGTTGACTCCTGCAGTCCTGCGCTGAACGTGTGAACTTTAACTAATACTAAAGCTATTAAACATCATTTGATATTGTTACCTGAAATACAGTTAAAGTAAAATAGAAATATATGTATATGGTATATATATATATACACTGAACAAAATTATAAACGCAACACTTTTGTTTTTGCCCCCATTTTTCATGAGCTGAACTCAAAGATCTAAGACTTTTTCTATGTACACAAAAGGCCTATTTCTCTCAAATATTGTTCACAAATCTGTCTGAATCTGTGTTAGTGAGCACTTCTCTTGAAACTATTTTATTTTATGTTTATTTTCTTTCAAGTAATGAAAATGTTTTATGATTTTAGTTTTGGTTTCAGTAAACTATAAGAAATGCTTTAGTAGTGTATAGTGTGTAAGTAGTACTAAAATAACACTGTTTTCAGAATATTGTTGTGTGTATTAAATGTCCAAACAAAACTGTGTCAGACAAAACCTTTTTAGGGGACATTCGTGTCATCTTCAATTGGAAGAAAAAAAAAAAAAAATCATATGTAAAAACAATGCAATTAAATCTTGTTTTTCAGTGTTAGTATATTGTTAATCAGGTGGTTTGTAATGTTTTCCATCACATGTCCTTTTGTTTGTCTCCAGTCGTGATGCACAGGCTGTTATGAGGAGCTGTTATGGTTACAGCACACTCTGTCTGTCACACACACACACACACACACACGCACACACACACACACACGCACACACACACACCGTGTTTGGTCTCTTCCTGAGGATATAAGGAAGCAATGTGCCGCAGATCGAACCAATTGCACTGTAGGGTCACAGCGATGACTTCCTGGAGCTATTTTCTCTGTCTGTCTGCTCTCTGTTGATTCAGTGTGTTGTTTTTCTATCAGACAGACAGACAGACGACGTTCAGCTGCTGTTATCATCTGTTTCTCATCATCTGTTGTGTGTGTAACTCCTCTTCAACTTCCTTTCTTAACTGCACAAACAAATGAAGCTGCACAATATATCCAGATCATATCAGTATATCAGCCATAATGAGGGTTTTTTAATTTATCATATCAGTCTGGCAGATAATATCAGTTATGTTTATTATCTACAGTTCAAACATGTATAATATTTTAGATAGGTTACTATTAAATTGTTCTTCTGCCATATAGTTTAATGTTTTGATGCCTCATTTCCAGTGGTATTTTACTGTTAGTTATTTTGAGTATTTTGAATTAGCTTTTATTTTTATATTTTGAGTTTCATTTTAATTAAATTTTTACTTTTTTTTTTTATTTGATTTTTTTTTACATTTTTGTATTTAGTTGTAATTTTTTTTATGGAGTAATTTTAGTACTTAAATGTAATTTATTTTAGCTATTTAATTTCTGATTTTCATTTTTAGTTTTTCATATTTATATTTGTCAGATTTATTTTTATTATTTTTTTATTATTTTACTTTATTGGCATGAAAAAAACCCTGCTCATTTCACTTGAAGAATCTGATTTTTAAGTATTTATAAATGATAAATTATTAGTATAGGTAAAAACACTACCATTCAAAAATTTGGGAAAACAATGTTATTATTTAAAACAAATTGATATTTTTATTCATAAAAGACATGCTAAATTCTTAAAAAGTTACAGTATTGTTACAAACGATTTCTATTTCAAATAAATGCTGTTCTTTTGAACTTTCTATTCATCTGTGAATCCTGAAAAATAAAATGTATCACGGTTTCCACAAAAATATTGTGCAGCACAACTGTTTTCAACATTGATAATAATCAGAAATGTTTCTTGAGCAGCAAATCAGCATATTAGGCCCTGTCCACACGAACGCGGTTATTTTTAAAACCGCAGCTTTTTCTACGCGGTTTGGCCGTTCGTCCACACGCAAATGCAGCACCAGTTCACTGAAACCGAACATTTTTGAAAACGCCTGCCAGGGTGAAGATCTTCGCTGTGTAGACAGCGAAACCAGAGATTTTGGCTTGTGACGTCGGAGCCTGTGCTGTTATCTCCGCCTACTGGAAACTTTTTCAGGCTTCTGATTGGCCAACATGGCTTTACGGTTGAGATTATATCGCCACCTGTTGGCTTGGCATGCTCTTGACAGTGCTTCATAGCATGCGTTTGCATTTTCATGTGGACGGAGATTTTTTTAAACACGGTAGAAGGAAAAGCTCAGTTTATAAAAATACCCGTGTATGTGTGGACATGGCCTTAGAATGATTTCTGAAGATCATGTGACACTGAAGACTGGAGTAATGATGCTGAAAATTCAGCTTTGATCACAAGAATAAATTACATTTTAAAAGATATTCACATAGAAAAGAGTAATTTAAAAATGCAATAATATTTCACAGTTTTACTGTATTTTTGATCAAATAAATGCAGCCCTGGTGAGCAGAAGAGACTTATTTCTTATATTGCTCATCTGTGTGTGTGTGTGCGTGTGTGTGTGTGTGTGTGTGTGTGTGTGTGTTTGAGTGAGAGAGTGTGTGTGTGTATGTGTGTGTGTGAGAGAGAGAGAGTGTGTGTGTGTGTGTGAGAGTGTGTGTGTGTGTGTGTGTCAGGCTCTGATGCGTTATTTTCATCCCACTGCCGGACACAGACACTCGCAGGGAGATCTTCACGCTGCAGTTCAGGAGCATGCCCATCCATCTCAGCGTGCACCTGGAGGACCTGGTGACCCGGACGGAGCGCTACTCCGGGGCAGAGGTGAGAGGTCACTGCAACTGCAGGGGTCAGAGGACACGCCATCATTTGCTGAAGTGTTTTCACACTGTTTACATGAGAGAGAGAGAGACACTGTTCTTCTGAAGCCCGCGTGACTCTGAGCTGCTGCACAGATGCTCTATTGTGTGTGTTTGTGTCCGTGCTCATCGTGACTCAGCAGTCACTCGTGTGTGTGTGTGTGTGTGTGTGTGTGTTTGTTTGTTTGTGTGTGTGTATGTGTGTTTGTGTGTGTGTGTGTGTGTGTGTGTGTTTGTTTGTGTGTGTGTGTGTGTATGATAGAGCTGCACGATTCTGAACTAAACAAAATAATGTGTGACAAAATATTATTGCTGCAGTCTATTTAAAAGTGTTTAATTAATTTGAATGAATTATTTAACATTTTAATATATATGTATTTAAAATATAATATATTTAATACACCAATATTACAATTATGAAAAAGTGGTATGAATGAATGATTCAATGACTCACTCATAAATAATTCACTTGTTTCATTATTGGATGAATCAGCGTTTTTGAACAAATCTCTTGAATGAATGATTCAATGACAAATACATTTTTTAACAGGCACTTGTTTCCACTTAGTGGAGAAACAATGCAATCGACAAACATTATTTGAAGCGCCGGTTACTTTCAAAAGGGGATTTGCTCTGTTTTGATCACTACTATAGACATCAGTGTTTCAATATATCTGAATTATAAATTATAAATTTTCATCCCAGTATATCTGTAATAATATGAATGACTGTAAGACAGAAATAATACTGTGCAGAGCCCTGCATTTCAGCCCAGGCCCCGACTTATTTATGCCCCTAGGGCAGGGCTTGGGGCCTGTTTTAAGCTTCTCCTTATTTTTATATTTTAGACATCCATCAATTAGTGATGAAAAAAGATTGCCGCGCTGGTGG
>NW_015654504.1:188296-199595 GCF_001515625.1 Sinocyclocheilus rhinocerous
CACACACACACACACACACAAACTCACAGGTGCTGATGTGTGGCTGTTTGTTGTTCTCTTATTATTATTAAGCGCACAGCTGCAGGATAAAGATGATGTATGGATGAGATCCTGATGTTCAGCAGCACACTAACATTATTTATGTCTAGTGTGCTGCCTATCTAGATGACACACAGCCAATGTTCCCTCTAAGAATAAATAAAATGCTGCGCACTGGACACATGAGTTGGGAAAGCAATCTGAATAAACTCTTATTCAAACTCTTATTAAACTCTGAATGCAAACTGCTATATAGTTAAAATGTGGTTTACAGGTTTCATAGAAAGAGAATGATGTGTGCCAAATGAGTAGAAATCCAATGGTTGTGGATGAAATAGCTCAAAAACGAGAGACAGTGCAAAAGCAATAACATTTAAAATAAAACATTGATTAAGAGTTGTAAATAAGAATTTACTTTTTTTTTTTATATATATATATTTAGCTTACAGATCTGTTTAAATACTTTAATTTGTTTTCTATTCTATTTTACTTTATTCAAAAAAATTTTTTATATTCTATTCTATTCTATTATAAACAATAATAATTTACCTCAAAAAGGGAATTCAACAGCAATATCTAATATTATATCTAATATTATATCATGTGATATATCATATTATATTCTATTATAAATAATAATTTACCTAAAAAAGGGATGGTTGGTGTTTGGTGATGAATTTTTGGCTCAAGGTCTGCAGTTAAAGTCACAGCAGAGGTGTTCAGACCAGTCAAGTTCTTCCACACTGACTGAATCAATCAATCATTTCTTTTTGAACCTTGCCTTCTTCACAGAGGCATTGTCATGTTAGAATAGAAAAGGCTCCTGTCCAAACTATTGCTATACAATTAGAAGAAAACTTGAGAAAATTGTAGCGCTCCAAAAAAATAGTTCCTTGTACTGCAGGTGCGTAGAGCCTTTAAATTAAAAACTGAATTAAAAACAGATGGACACGAGCAAGCAAGCAAACGTTTGCTTGCTTGCTCGTGTCCATCTGTTTTTAATTCACATGCCACGAGGGAGCCCGGTGGAGCTGGTGGATCGACGTGTGATGGTGGAAGTGAGGGAGCTAGGAGCCAAGGTGGAGCCGCTGAGTCTCCGGGTCGAGGCGGAGTCCGGGCCTCGGACGCTGGAGGTGAGGGATTCTCCAGCTATGGCGACGCTGGAGGATGGCCGACCCACGGAACTTGCACCGTATGGATGGCGGGCTGAGGGCGACCAGAGGGGCTGCCAGATGACAGCGGTGGAGGAGGCAGGAGTGGGCGGGTGTGTGGGCATTTGTGAGCCTCCGGGCTCTCAAGGCTGCCCTCGGGATCAGAGCCCACTCCTGGCTGGACTGGAAAACGGGAGCCCCCTCAGGGCTGGATGGGACCAGTGGGGACCAAGGAGAGAGGAGAGAGGGCAAGTCGACTTTCAGCTCTGTTTCCCAGTCTTTTAAGTCCCCCTCGAAGTCCAGCAGACCCAGATGTATGATCAGCTCACCTTCAGCCACGGTGCAGGGGGCAGAGCTCCACTCCACGCTCACACCGTCCACAGCTTGCTCCCTCGCGGCGAGCACGATCACCGGCTCTCGCACCTGGTCTGACGGGTTGAGCTTTGCTTCCGGGGTGATCCTCCGCTCAGTAATGCGCTGGCTCATTGATCGCGGCGGGAATTGGCTCTCCGTCATCAGTGGGCTCGGGCCTTAGCTCCGCACAGCGGGGAGATGGTGGGCTGGGCTCTGGGTCCGGAGTGGATCTTTATTATTATTATTATTATTATTATTATTATTATTATTATTATTATTATTATTATTATTATTATTATTATTATTATGCAGCCCTACCAAGAACAGCAAACCTGGATTTTTTTTTTCTCAGAAAAAATAGATTTTTTCCCCCCCCAAATCATGCAGCTCTACACACACACACACATAATCTCCATATACATACATACATACATACATGTATATGTGTGTGTGTGTGTGTGTGTGTGTGTGTGTGTGTGGTCATCTGGTCTTAAAGAAGTTTGAGATCTATAAAGGTTTTATTTGATGACAGAGCAGTGTTTTATGGTTTTGTGCTGTAAAACTTTACACACCTGCAGCGTCTGACAGTCAGGGACCTGCAGCTCTTCACACACAGGAAGAATTATTGTCATTTATTTGTGGGCGTGGCCAAAAACATGATTTGAGGTCACAGGCAGGCACGTGCACACACAGACATCAAAGGGGGCTTGAGCATCTGCCCTTTTTCTTCCTCAAGAGAAAGTGCCCTTTTTTCTAGGGAGTTTTTTATTTATTTTTTTTTTTTAAATAAATGTATATGTATACGTGTGCGTGTGTTTCTGTTTGCGCACAGCTTTCCCTGTCAAACAAATAAAAAATCAAAATATCAGGTTGAGTCAGGAAATGTTGAGACTCTGTGGAGTTCCGATGCCTTTCTCCCTCCGCGTCTCCGCGCAACACAGCAGTGTAGCACACACTGATCGGCACATCACAGACAGACGGAGAGCCGCAGATGTAAAGCCCTCTCTCCCTTTCCACTGTGTTTGTCTTGGCGTGGAGGTGAGTGCTGATGAACAAAAGACTAAGCTACCTGTGCCTCGAATTTACAGCTAATTATCCCAAAAAAACCAAAAGGCAAATATTGTTAATTTGTCTTGCTAACATCCATGACTCATGAGATCTACAATGTAAGTTAGCTAAAGTTTAGCTCACTAGTAGGTTAGAGCAGTGCGCGTTCTACCACTGCATGGTTCAGTTTATTAAAATGCATTTAGAATGATCACAAAATTCAAGATATGGGGACAAAAATGTATATATTTATATCATTTCATAGTTAATCATTATCACACAAGGACTGACGGTTTTTTCCACCAAAAAGCAGCATGATTACAAATGTGATTTTGGTTTTATACAGCAGTTAAATAAACAATAATTTAATACTAAGACACTTACGTTTTAGACACAATATTGACTGTTTTTTCTCTATTTCGCCAACAAATATAATTCCAATTTGAGTTTCTGAGCAACATGGCGCTGTTTCGTTCCTGAATTAATCAAACGTTTAAATGATTCGGTTCAGTCGCAATGACTCACTTATTAACAGTGACTTGCTGCCACCTACTGGCGGTTTTAATTTCACTTTTAAAATATCTTTTCATTAAAAAAATTATAATTCATCAAATATCAGTATTCAACTTTTTATGTTTAAAATATCAAAACAGTATTAATGCATTTGTATCTGCATGTTAAATACATTCATGTCCTGCATTAAACAGTGTGTAAATGCATCTAAATGCCACTTCAGACGCAGCTTCTGTGTTTCCTCTGCATTGCAAAGATGAATTTTGTCAATACTGATTTCATTTGCTTGGTAACAGCCCAAATTACTTAAATGGCTTTATAAAGGTAAAAATGCCCATAAAAGGTAAAAAAATCTATTTAAACTTATTGGAAAATATTACTTTCTATCACTGCTGTGAACTGATCACCACACAGAATATGCAGAATATCAAAAAATTCAGGAGTCAGCTGTCCACGGCAGTCCTTAAGTTATCAGCACAATAACACACTCAGCAAAATATCATCTAATTATCGTTATCGATAAAATCCCAGAAAATATTGAGATATGTTTTTTTATATCAGAATGTCTGTGCACGTCCCTGCTCACAGGAGAACTTTTTTAAATTTCAGAAATAAACGTTTTATTCTACTGCAGAAAAACACGATTGCTTTCATTTACTTTAACCCAGAAACTAAAACCCCTAAAGAGAAACACCTAAAGAACCTTGATGTTGAGGTTCTTGATGTTTTATAACATGTTCTTAAGATTAGCATTAAAAAACATTAAAATAAAAAAAGAAGGTTCTACGTGCAAAAAGCCTGCAGTGCTGCACATTGATATCTAAAACTATTATAAAATGTTTACTTTACTGAACAAGAGGAAATAAAAGAAAATATACAATTTTGATGAAAAACTTAAACTTAAAAAACCTAAACAAAAATGAGAAATGTTGCTTTTGCAACTAACTGAAACAAAATAAGTATTAAATAGTACAAAAACTGGAATGAAAAAAATAAATGAATGAAGGCTAAATGTAAAATAATAAAATTAAAAATAAATGAAAAAAGGACAAAAGCACACCAAAACTAAAATTAAAATAAAAAACTGAAAACATAAAAAAAAAAAAAAAAAGTTAATTCAAAATATTACCTAATTAATATAATGCTATATACATAATAGCTACTAAAACAACACTGGTGCTACAAAATAGGTTAATATATTAATAATGAAAATTAAAGCTGTTATTATTTATAATATATAATATTAATAATATAATATAGCAGTCTATCATATATGTATAATAGTCTATAATATCTTACAAAATATTTGTTTTGTGTTTTTGCTTTGTAATATACACGTTGTAATTCTTATGTAACAAACAATATAGTGATGTAAAACTAAATGTCAAAGTCATTTTCACTGCTGCCTCTCAGCAGTGTCGTGTTCTCTCTCTCTCTCTCTCTCTCTCTCTGTGTGTGTGTGTGTGTGCCTGCTGCTCGTTTCCATCTGAATGCATGAAATGACTTTGTGCTGAACTTTCCTTTCTCATGTATCCGGATGCAGCACATCCGCCCCACACACACACACACACACACACACACACACACACGGTGAGGGGGGCCTAATTAATATAATGCTATATACATAATAGCTACTAAAACAACACTGGTGCTACAAAATAGGTTAATATATTAATAATGAAAATTAAAGCTGTTATTATTTATAATATATAATATTAATAATATAATATAGCAGTCTATCATATATGTATAATAGTCTATAATATCTTACAAAATATTTGTTTTGTGTTTTTGCTTTGTAATATACACGTTGTAATTCTTATGTAACAAACAATATAGTGATGTAAAACTAAATGTCAAAGTCATTTTCACTGCTGCCTCTCAGCAGTGTCGTGTTCTCTCTCTCTCTCTCTCTCTCTCTCTGTGTGTGTGTGTGTGTGCCTGCTGCTCGTTTCCATCTGAATGCATGAAATGACTTTGTGCTGAACTTTCCTTTCTCATGTATCCGGATGCAGCACATCCGCCCCACACACACACACACACACACACACACACACACACGGTGAGGGGGGTTTGCGCTCGCTCTCTTAAGGTCGCACCAGCGCTGCTCGTGTTTTTGATCTGATGTTTTCGAGATGTTTTATGGACAAACACTGAAAACTATTAATGAGATCTGATTTAGTTATATTTTCATTATCTAAAAGTTTAGTACAGCTGTCCTTCATGACAAAAAGGAAGTAAACTGCGAGACTAATAGCCTACTCAATAGTGTTAAAGATGACCGGTATTGCATTTCTAAATCAGAAACAAAATAATAATGCATAAAACACTTTATTACCAGACACACAAGTGTAACTGAGTGAAAATGTTGCAAAAAAAAAAAAATCAAAGACACATTCGGCTTAAATGAATTGTATTTCACATACTAGCATATCAGTACTTTTTATTGATGATAAATCTCTCTATTGATTTAGCTATGTAAGCACAGAACGCAGTATGTACACATAACGTCTTGGAGTAAATGCGCAGATGTTGATTGCGCGCGTGACGCGCCGCGGTGACGCTCAGCAGCAGATGCGCGTTTGTTTCACACGATCCACCTTAATGCCAGAGCTAGTCCACCCCTCCTGCATCGGCCCCATGATCCTCTTTCATTCATCAGTGTGTGTGTGTGTGTGTGTGTGTGCGCAAAAACAGCGCACGCATCTGATCCGACACACTCACGCAGAGTCTGACGCGGCGCACGGACGCTAAACCAGCGGCGAACGCGCTTCATTCGTGGATTTAACCGGATTCCTTCTGCTTTTCCCCGCGGAGTCTCCTCTGGATGTTACGCTCGCGGTCATGCGCTGATTTTTGGCCTCGCTCTGGACATATTGATGCATGTTTGGCACACGGACCGATGGATTTGACATTATGGGAGTCTGTCTGTAGGTACGTATCATTCCTCACACACACATCCGTCTTATTTAATGCGGAATCGGGCAGGATTGGATGGAGATCGTGTGTGGATCTCTGAAACCGGAGCTCTGGGTCTCCACAGGCCGCTGCGCGCAACAAACTCGCGTTTATTACTCAAAACTCATGTTCATAATCATATTATGCGCTTCAGGCTGTGTGTGTATGAGCGTGTGCGTGTGTTTAAGCCCGAATACACACAAGGTACACACACACACACACACACTCCTCCCCCAGCGGGCTTGTTTTCATTCATAAGTTTGCTTTTTCTTGTCATTCTGCATTTTTTCCGAGAACGCGTTTTGTGTTTTTACGTATTAATTATATTTGTTAAAGATGCACGGATAAAACAATACAGGGTTAAACAAAGAATATAAACCGATATCTTTTTTTCTTTTTTTTTGCATAAAAACCTATAGTTGCGGATTGTTTTTATTGATTTAATGCAACAGTAGCGGCATCCGATATTAACGCGAACTTTTCTAATCTGTGCTTTTTTCGTTTTGCATGCTTACTTTTATTAGCCCAAATGATTTTATTCCTTTTTGCATGCTTAATTTTATTAGCTCAGACGATTTTATTCCGTTCTCTCCGTTTACACTTCTGAACTAATGAGTAAATCGCCGAAGCCTCGTGAAGTTTCGGACTCGTCCCGCATCACAAAGCGCTTTGAGAAGCGCGTGAAGCTCTGTGTTTGATTTGAAGGCTTCCTGCTCTGTGTGGCTCTGCATTTTAACGCAACAGTAGCGGCATCCGATATTAACGCGAACTTTTCTAATCTGTGCTTTTTTCGTTTTGCATGCTTAATTGTATTAGCCCAAATGATTTTATTCCTTTTTGCATGCTTAATTTTATTAGCTCAGACGATTTTATTCCGTTCTCTCCGTTTACACTTCTGAACTAATGAGTAAATCGCCGAAGCCTCGTGAAGTTTCGGACTCGTCCCGCATCACAAAGCGCTTTGAGAAGCGCGTGAAGCTCTGTGTTTGATTTGAAGGCTTCCTGCTCTGTGTGGCTCTGCATTTTAATGTTAACCAGCCATACACATGCAAATCAGGACGGGAAGTATTTGTACTTTACTTCAGTTGTGTGCTTATTGAGGTCGGTACAAAGTCTTGTTAATAGTCAACTCTCTCTCTCTCTCTCTCTCCGCTCGGGGGTTAAATGGCTCTGTGAATAGAAGGAAAAGAGCTCGAGACCTTCATTTCACACACACACACGCACGCACGCACGCGTACACACACACACACACACACACACGTTCGCTTCTGCGGTGTGATTTATGAGCTCTGTCTCAGAAAGTACATCTGCACACGTTCAGTCCAGATCTGCGATTTTAGAGGGTCATATCAGAATAAAGCCCGCGGTGATCGTGCATCTCCTAACACTGGGGTGTGAATTGTGTCCAGGGGGTTTGACCCTCTAATTAAGGCTTGAACCTCCCAGAGGAAGTCAAAAACAAAAGCTCTGTGGCCAGAGAGTGTGCATGTGCTCCAACGGGGTGTTTGAACGCTTTAGTAACCACTAGTTAGATACGTTTTTTTACCAGTACATGCTTCAAAATAATAGTTTTTGTAATCTGTTAGTGAAGAGTTCTCAAAAGAACCATTGGTGAAATGTTTGTTACTGCATCCATAGATTCGTGAAGAATCTTTAACATTCCATTCCACAAAAGGTTCTTGATTCATTCTTTAGATGTTTTAGAAAAAGTGGTTTGGTAACAATTTACTTGAAGCCTTTATGCTTAATGCATCATAATGTATGTTATTAGCATTATATGTTTTCATAAATAATTGTAATAATTTAAAATGCGTTATAATGTTTGAAGGTTGTTTGTTACATCAGAAAATGGTTGTTTGTCATGTGTTTCAATGCTTTATGCCTTCTAAAGGTCTAACGATTAATAGTTACAATTATTTCCGATGCATTTTAAGGTGCACTGCAAGGCACAATTAATGCATTAAAATAATTTTATAATGCATCAAAGTGTTACAGAACCATTGTTTCTTAGTTTAAAGAACCTGTAAAAATATAAAGAAACATTTTCAACTATAAAGGACCTTTAGTGGAATGGAAAATGGAAAGGTTCTGTGGATGTTACAGGTTCTTCATGCAGCTATCAATGCCAATAAGGAAAGTTTAATTTTAAAATGTTCTTTAGAACCTTTTTAGAATGTTTATTTTGAAGCACTTTTATATAATATGGCTTCAAGAAAAGTGTTGCCAAACAATTTTTGTCTTATTATAATAATCTAAAGAATCTTTTGAGGAATGGAAAGGTTTCATTGATGTTAAAGGTTCTTCATGGAACCAATAGATTCCAATAAAGAAAAATTTTTGGCTTCTAAAAGATCCTTTCAGTGGTCCATTCTTAAAAGAACCATTTTTTAAGTGTAAAGAACATTTTAATGATCTAAGGAAACTTTTTCCACTATAAACAACCTTTAGTTGTTGAATTGATGCTAAAGGTTCTTCATGGAACCATCAGAAGAACCATTTTTGCTTTCCCAAAGAACCTTTCAGTAAACAGTACTTAAAATAACCATTATTCCTAAGTGTAAAGAACATTTTAATAAACTAAAGAACTTTTTTGGAATTGAAAGTTTCCATTAATGTTCAAGGTTCTTCATGGAACCAGTAGATGTCAGTAGAGAGCCTTTATTTTTAAAAGTGTAGAAAAAAAAGTTTTTGGTTTTGGAACCTTTTAGTGATTAGTTCTTAAAATAACTTTTTTTTTGTCTAAGAGTGAATTTGAGAACATTTTAATAATCTAAAGAACCTTTTTCAAGTCAAGTCACCTTTATCTATATAGCGCTTTATACAATACAGATTGTGTCAAAGCAGCTTTTTCCACTATAAAGAACGAATGTTAAAGGTTCTTCATGGAACCAGTAGATGCCAATAAAGAACCTTTTTTTTTAAGAGTGAGGCTGTATCATAAAATTGGCTTAAAGTGTACTAGAGACACCAAAAAAACACCAAAAAAATGAAATAATCTGATTGCATTAATTGCATGTTGAGAATGACATCTCTCTCTGCTTGTCTCTCAGATTGTCAGATGAGCGTTGCATCCGTGTTGTTTGGAGTTGCTGATCGTGTCTCATGGATCGCCACGGTCAGAGCGGAGGAAGCCTCCCATCCGGTGCCATCCTTTCCCTGGACCAGATCAAAGCCATCCGCTCATGCAACGAGTACTCTGAGGGCCCGGCCGTAGCGCACAGACCGGCAACCTTTTTCAAGTCAAGTCACCTTTATCTATATAGCGCTTTATACAATACAGATTGTGTCAAAGCAGCTTTTTCCACTATAAAGAACGAATGTTAAAGGTTCTTCATGGAACCAGTAGATGCCAATAAAGAACCTTTTTTTTAAGAGTGAGGCTGTATCATAAAATTGGCTTAAAGTGTACTAGAGACACCAAAAAAACACCAAAAAATGAAATAATCTGATTGCATTAATTGCATGTTGAGAATGACATCTCTCTCTGCTTGTCTCTCAGATTGTCAGATGAGCGTTGCATCCGTGTTGTTTGGAGTTGCTGATCGTGTCTCATGGATCGCCACGGTCAGAGCGGAGGAAGCCTCCCATCCGGTGCCATCCTTTCCCTGGACCAGATCAAAGCCATCCGCTCATGCAACGAGTACTCTGAGGGCCCGGCCGTAGCGCACAGACCGGCCCCGGGGCCTCCACCGCGCAATGCAGACAAGCAGGAGAGGACTCACGAGGTGATCCTGGTGAACGTGAATAACAACTACGAGCACCGAGCGGCACGTCCGCCAGCGCTCAGCAGATCCACGAGCTCCGGGAGCAACAGCAGCGACGGATCGGAGCGAGGCCTGCTAGCGCCGTCGCATTATCGCAATCACGCCATACGGACTCAGCCGAAATCTCTGAACGCATCCATGCATCCGTTTCTCCCGCCGGACGTTCCTCTCAAACAGGAAAAACTGGACTCGGCGCATTTATACATCTGCGAGAGCTGCGGGAAATGCAAATGCAGCGAATGCACAGCGCCTCGTCCGCTTCCGGCGCGCCTCGCGTGCAACGGACAATGCCTGTGTTCGGCCGAAAATGTCGTGGAGCATGGGACATGCATGTGTTTGGTCAAAGGGATTTTTTATCATTGCTCAAACGACGATGATGACGTTGGCGACCCTTGCGCCGACCGGCCGTGTTCTCTGTCGCATCCGCAGTGCTGCTCGCGCTTTCTGTGCATGGGACTCATGTCGGCGCTCTTTCCGTGTCTGCTGTGTTACCTGCCCGCTAAGGGCTGCGTGAAAGCGACGCTTTCTGTGCATGGGACTCATGTCGGCGCTCTTTCCGTGTCTGCTGTGTTACCTGCCCGCTAAGTGCTGCGTGAAAGCGTGCAACTCGTGCCACGACCGCGTGAAGCGGCCTGGATGCCGCTGCAAGAACTCTAACACCGTTTACTGCAAGCTGCAGAACTGGAACCAGACGCCCGGACATGCGCCGGGAAAACCGTCCTGAGAAATCTCACATATTTCTTTAGCTGAAAAAAGCTGGTTTTGCTGCTGCAGGATGCGGAAATTGCAAATGGGGCGGGGAGGGGTTATGTTAATGAGTGCCTGATAAGCTCCGCCCCTCACGGCGCGGAAGAACCACTCGTTTGTTTTCTGAACCTGGCTGCGTTCCACTCCACTTTTAGACACGCACTTACAAACTTCCCTAAACACTTCCCCTCGGGGGAATGTCACTTTGAAGTGCGTTCCACTTCGTGAAGTGGACGAGGGAAGTTTATATGGACCGATTTTGATATCGGTCTTCATATGCACACTTCAGGCCGCTCCATAGACCACAATGCAACACGATTATGAAGTCGTCGCAGATCACGTTTAATTTATCCCCACCACAAACAACTCTACACTCTTAAAAATAACGGTGCTTCACGATGCCATAGAAGAACATTTTTGTCTAAATGGTTCCATTAAGAACCTTTAACATCTGAAGAACCTTTCTGTTTCACAAAAGCTTCTTTGTGGCGAAAGAAGGTTCTTCAGATTATAAAAAGGTAAGAAAGAGATGGTTCTTTAAAGAACCTTCGATTGAATGGTTCTTTGTGGAACCAAAAATGGTTCTTCTATGGCATCATTTGAAGAAACTTTTGAAGCACCTTTATTTTTAAGAGTGAAGGTCTGTGGTAAACATATTACAATACTTAGTTGTTTTGTCCTACAAGATAAATTACACACACACACACACACACACACACACACTCT
>NW_015654504.1:199925-204240 GCF_001515625.1 Sinocyclocheilus rhinocerous
AGAGTGTATAATATATATATATATATATTTTTTTTTTTTTAACATTTATAACAGCCCAAGCATTCCTGTGTATATATATATAGAAAGCTGTACCAAACAAATTTGTAAGGGGAAACATGTAAACAATAAACCAACTCCATAGCGGATTCTAAGTGATCAAGGGCTTAGGACGTTCCAATTCTGCCCATTATATTGCAGTAGTGGGCACTTGTGCAACGTAATCAATGACGTACATCCAAGTAAACAAGACGGAAGGAAGTTTGTGAGTGAAGGGCATAAAATAAGGAGTGGAACACAGCCCCAGTGTTTGCCTTACCTGACTGTGTACAGCTACTATCTAACACGCGATGGTGCTTTGAAACGCCTCCTACCAAACCTGTGAAGGACTGTGATATGTAGCTGTTATCAGATCTACAGGCGATCTTTCGCTCTGAAACTGTCTGTTCGTTCTCATGTAAAGATGTATGTTCGAATGTGCAAGATGAATTTACGGCTATTTTTAAAAGGAAATGTTAAGACTGTTAAATCTTTTTTCGTTGTTGTTGATGTTGTAAAAAATATTTATTATGTGAAGCTCTATTATTTTATGATATTTATTGCAAAGGACAGATTTACTCATGTCTGAATATAACAAAATATCAACACTTACTGCAACATGAAAGAATGGAGAAACAGCTGGAAACATGTTAACTTTAATGCAAAAATATACAAGTTAATGCAAAACGCTCTTGTTTGGTGTCTCATTTCATGTGGAGGAAACAGATGAGAGTTGGAGAGTCAGAGTTAGTCGGACTAAAGTTGTGTTTATTTAGGATTTAATTATTAAATCTGCGTTGCAGAAGTTGGAAATGAAGATGTGTGTTTCTGCAGGACGAAATCAGACGTGCAACCCTCATTACAGCTCTGTGTGTGTGTGTGTGTTTGAGTGTGTGTTTGAGAGTGTGAGTGTGTGTGTGTGTGTGTGTGTGTGTGTGTGTGTGTGTGTGTGTGTGTGTGTGTGTGTGTGTCCACCTGGCCACCTGTGTGAGGCTCATAAAGTCTCTCTCTTTGTCTTCTTTTATTGCATGTTTCCTGCTGTCAGGCGTTTGTTTGTGAGCTGCTGGTTTTCACCCCGTCGCCTCAGACCTGCCCCTCTCCTCCTGTGCTGCTCTCAGCGGTTGTTTTTGCCCAGTTTTTGGTTTAAATTTGAATCTATGTCTGGACTAAAAGATTAAAATACTTGCACAAAGAACACAGGATTATCTGAATTTGTAGATTTTAAATCAAATATTGATTTTAGAGTTCACATTCAACCTCAAAATCAAAATAAAGAAATACGAAATGCATAAAGAAACTGAAGTCTGTTTTTAGAGTGATTAAGATGTTTGATTTTTACAATTTTTGAAGCAAAGTTTGAAGCAAAAGATATTTAAATGATTAAGCATTTATAAGTCATAGAATTTGTTGTTCTGAATTTAATATAGGCTGTTTTTAATGAAGAAAAAACATTTACAATCAATGACAATACTTAGTACTTTAATGTCATGAAAATATAATTACAGTGGATAGAAAATCTCCAAAAACAATGTACAAAAGCTTTTTTTTTTGTTGCTAAATATATTGTGAATTTGTTTGTTTTACATTTTTAAATCAAATATTGATTTTGAAGTATTGTGAACCTCAGGTCAGGTGACATTTAACCCCAAATTTGTGCTTTGTGAGCATTTTCTCAACATGTTCAGCCAAATTCTCTTTACTGTAATGAAATAAAAAGATATTTAAATGGTAAAGTATTTATAAATCATGTTGTCTGTTGTTCTGAATTTGATATTTGCTGTTTTTAATTGAGATTAAATATATACCATCAATGAGGCTGTAATGTTTAATTATCATAAAAACAATGTTGCAATGGATACAGATTCTAAAAAGCCTAAAATAAGATTAATTTTCTTGCTAAATATATTTTTGGGGGTTAAAAAACATAGACATGTTCTTTGTGAGATAAACCACAAACTGAATTTTTTTATTTGTTGGAAATGTGTAATCACTAGACTGTGCAGGAAGTGTGTGTGTGTGTGTGTGTGTGTGTGTGTGTGTGTGTGAGAGAGAGAGAGAGAGAGAGAGAGAGAGTGGAATTTATGTGTGTTAACAAGGAAGTAGCAGCTCAAAAGACAACAGGCAATAAGAGCGAAACACTCTTCCAAATGGAGTCGTTAAGTGTGTGTGTGTGTGTTTGCTCTCTGCAGGAATGCACCTTTTGTTGTTGTGAATTGCTTTGTGGATTAGTCGCCTGTCTGTTTCCTGAACCTTCAGAGAAGTGTGAGGGTCCATTTGGCTCTGATCGCCTCACAGGACACCATAAAACACACACACACACACACACACACAGGCTTATGTTCAAGGAAATGTAAAGCTGCTCTTCATTGATTATAAAAGGAAACTCCGATGATTTTGTGTTCTCATACTCTTTGCTCATGAGCTCTCATTTAACATTTTTACATGCACTTTTTTTCCGACTGCGGTTGAAATGAAATTCGTCACAGATGATAATCAGCTTAATCTGAGCAAGCTTTTGTGGTTTGGTAAACTTCATTTGCATTCATGATCATTTAATATTCAAAAGCAGACACGTTTACACTGTAGAAATGATTTTTGAAGTTGTAAACAAGGATTTTCAGAAAAAAATAAAATAAAAAAAATAAAACTTTAAAATAAAAATGTCAAAATGTAATGTTTAATTCAATGCATTACTTGCTATTAGTTTGTAATTATTTGTGAAATTCAGTCATTTCTGAATGGATTTATTTTACACCACATTTTTGAACTATAAGATTAAAATATTTATTAAAAAGTAAGTTTGGGTTACAAACACAATCATCTGATTTTTTTACTTTATGATTTTCTTTTTTTTTCTTTTTTTGGACAAATTAAAGCTTAAAAACTTAGCCCAATTTTTAGCCCAAATTCTCTTTACTGTAAAGCATTTATTACTTGCCATTTGTAGTTTCTTTATAATTGTTTGCAAAATTTACTTACAATTTCTCAGTGAAAATTGTTTTTTGCACTAATTTTTTCAGTGCATTTTAAGTCATTTAACAACCAAGAATAATCTACAGTTCAGTCTCTGTAGATACCAGTTTTGCTTGACTTTTTTTCTTTCTTCCAGTGCAGTTTCAAAGACTTTATTGGTTTGATATACGAGGCGTTTGAACTGCCAGCATTAATAAATAATAATAATAATAATATCTCAGTGCTGTGGTGGTTTCCTCAGGCTGTGTTTACAGTCAGATCCTCTTTCAGCGTCTCTCTCACACACACACACACACACACACAAGGGGCAGTCCTACACGTATCAACATGCATGGAAATCACTGTGAGTCATAGAGGAAACACACACACATCTGAAACCTCACAGGAAAGCCAAACCACTCTGTTCCTAAAAAAATACTTTTCACTGTTTCCTCTGAGCTTAAAAATAGGCCCTGACCCTCCCATATGAGTGTGTGTGTGTGTGTGTGTGTGTGTGACCAAATGTCCCCACAAGGATAGTAAAACCTGACATTTTTTACGGTATGGGGACTGGCCTGCGGTCCCCACGAAGGAAAAAATAGTAAATGGTGTTTATCTGAAAGTGTAAGATTGCAAACAGGTTTTCTGTAAGGGGTAGGTTTAGGGTTAGTGGATAGAAAATATCGTTTGGTCAGTATAGAAGTAAAATAAGTCTATGGAAAGTCCCCACAATTCACTGCAACAAATGTTTGTGTGTGTGTGTGTGTGTGAGAGAGAGAGTGTGAGAGTGTGTGTGTGTGTCTGTCTGTCTGTCTGTGTGTGTGTGTTTGTGTGTGTGTGAGAGTGTGTGTGTGTTTGTGTGTGTGTGTGTAAATAACAAGCTTTAAGCAGTGAGTCTTCAGCTTGATTTGAACACTAATATGCGATGGTGCTCATGTTTGTGTGTTTTTTCTGATTGCGTTTTCTCCAACAGTCGTTTCACGAGCGTCTCTTGAGCTGGTGTGTGTCTGGTTCTCTCGCCTCTTTGTGCTGTTTGTGTATTGGGCTGAGAGCGTGTGATCTGTGCTTTTCATCATGTCACGCTGATGGAGCTCTGATTGATTTCTCGTCAGAGCAGGAAATGTTTCACGGGATTAAACTCTTTGACTGAGGTCGACCTGATAGCAGCAAGAGCCGGCGGGGAGACCAGTGTGTGTATGTGTGTGTGTGTGTGTTTGCTGCCTGTCTATGGGATTACATCTCTGCCACAATTCTGCGTGCGAAAGATCATATTTTGAGCGCGCAAAAGTGCGTTTTGCACGCGCGCAAACTGAGATTTGTGGAGAAA
>NW_015654504.1:204450-204678 GCF_001515625.1 Sinocyclocheilus rhinocerous
ATCTCTGCCACAATTCTGCGCACGAAAGATCATATTTTAAGCGCACAAACTGAGTTTTGTGGAGAAAATGTTTGTCTCGCAAAGAAGAAAGTATTTTGAGCGCACGAAAATCAATTTTGCATTTAAAATAAGTTTTGGATGTGTGCAGACCTTCTCTTTTGCGCGTGCGACGTTCCACTAGCTTGCTCACCTGATGCCCCCCTCAGTGCTCTCTAAATGCCAACAGCT
>NW_015654504.1:204690-209709 GCF_001515625.1 Sinocyclocheilus rhinocerous
AAACATTTTCTCCACAAAACTCAGATTGCGCGCGTGCAAAATGCACTTTTGTGCGCTCAAAATATGATCTTTCGCACGCTGAATTGTGGCAGAGATCTAAGCCTATATCTGTCCTGCTTCATCTGAACCTCACGGGAGAGTTTAGAGTCTCTGGGGAGCCATTAACACACACACACTCACACAGATACACACACACACACACACACACACACACACACTCACTCTCTGAGTGTATGCATATGTGTGTGTGTGACAGCACTTCCTGTTGGATCAAACACAAGAGTTTAACAGGTTTAACATCCCATTAATGAAGATGCTGATTTGAATGAGAATGGTGTCGTCGCTCACATTAACACACTGTGATTCTGCACACAAACCACTGCAGATCAGCTGGAGCTACTGCATTACATAATTCTGTTTGTTTTTTTGCCACCTTTTTTTTAATAATGATTTTCCCCTTTTATGATGTCACAGAAAAACAACCAAAAGGCAGTGACTTTTAGACTGTTAAACTAAAACTAAAACTATTAAAAACTTTTTGCTAATTGAAATAATAATAACATTGTAAAATAAAATAATAAAATAAATAAAATAAAAAAATATTAGATGAGTAATAAGTTTAAGTTGAAGCAGAAAAATCACTGGTTATAAATGAAACGAAAACTTAACTAAAACTGAAAAATAAATTAAACATAAATAGTAATATTTAAAAAGAACAAAAACTAATAAAAATCACAAAATCACAAAATTACAAAACATTTAATCATTAATAAAAAATATAACAGTATATAAATAATACTAAAATAACACTGCAGGCCACTAGTTATACAACTCTATGCATTTAATAATTGTAAATGTGATATTGCGCTTTCTTTTGTCCTTCAATATTTTGTTGTGGAGTATTTTAGTGACAAAAAATAAAGTCAAATACAGATAGTTTTGAATTAGAAACAATTTATTTTGTATTTATTTTTTAAATAACCCAATGAGTTGAACAGCTTGAAGCAGAATCACTGAGATTCATATTGCATTAATTCCAAACAAGGTCAATTCTGTTGAATGAATTATTGATTCATTTTACTTTTAGTTATTATATTTTAATATCTCTATGCCTTATTGTCGCATTTAGCAGCTCTGATCTGATATGAAGATATTATATTGAAACAATGTGTATCGTGAAAAGCGTTATATAAATATATTTGACTTGCATGTGTGTGTGTATATTAGACAGATCTGTTCCTGCACAGTGTGTGAGATGTTTGTTGAGCAGAGAGGAACGCAGAAAAAGACGAATCAATGGAAAAAAGACAGCAGGAGGAAGTTTTGGTTTAGTGCTCTGACTGCAGCAGAGATGGGATTGAGGCTTTCAGGTCCTCATGAGAAAAACAGCAGCACAGATTCAGAGCCGCTCAGATCTTCATGAACTCCAGCAATATTTCAGCCTCAAGTTCATGATGATCTCAGATTAATACGCTCTTGATGTGCTTTGAACAAACAGCTGAATGTTCTGGGGTCGTTTGCTTGTCCTCTGTTTTTCTATTTTTCAGTAGGAGACATTTTGAAGTCAGTTTTTCATGCATCTACACTGAATATATTCCAGAAGTCATATGATGCTTTGTGTGAAGAACAGACCTAATGCAAGCTATCAGTTATTTAATAAACTTAATAAACCTTATAAAATTAAATAACCTTAATTTATTAAACTAATATTTGATTTTATTTAATTTACCACTCAGATGAATGCTGTTGATTATTTAAAAACACTAATTAACTTCAATAAATTAAATAACCTTAATAAGCTTAATTTATTAAACTAATATCAATATTTAATATAAATTAAAATATTTAATTTCATTTTGCACCTAAATGTAAGCTATTAATTATTTAATAACCTTAATAAATCAATTAATCATAATAAACCAAAATCATAATAAAAGAGTTACAGGCCGTTGACTCGCATGCCTCCGTTTCATCTTCTGCTCTCTTTCTTCTGCACGTCTTTGAACTGAAACCCTTTATGTAGGAATAAACGCCTTCAGAAACAAGTGGAGAGGATAAAGATGTGCTACCAGACCCCCGAAACACACACACACAGACAGAGTCACACACACACACACACACACACTCTCTCTCTCGGTTTTAAATTATTTATTTTTGTTTAAAAAAATTTGTTTTAATTTCTTAAAAATAATACTAATATTTTACATTGTTTTCATTTTTTTACATTTTATATAAAATTATAAAATAATTATATATATATTAGGTCTGGTAATTTAACGCGTTAATTAGATTAATTAATTACGGTGAAAAATACCGCGTTCAAATTATTAACGCATTTAACGCACTTGCCCCGCCCCAGGCCTACGTGGGTCATCTGACATCTCATCAGGGGCGTAGATTACGCGGGGGATGTGTCCCCCCCACTTTTAATATCACGTAAATTCGTCCCCCGCACTTTTTCGGGCAAGTGTGTTCGCATAGAGGTTTTCAAGAGCCGGTGTGAATAAATATAGATTTAAATTCAAAGAGACAGGATAGTCTGTGCATGACCTGATGAAGACTGGAGTAATGATGCTAAATATTCAGCTTTGATCACAGAAATCATTTTAAAATATATTCAAATAGAAAGCAGTTATTTTAAATAGTAAAAATTCCCCCTCACTTCTGAAATGATGGCTACGCCCCTGCATCTCATACAGTCTATTGATGACAAATTATGAAGCAGGGGAACAACTCACTGTGTGATGGTGCCTAGAGAACGTAGTTAAAATGTCCCTAAAAAATTCAAGATATGGGGCAAAAATGCCCCTGTTTGAGTTTTTGTCTCATATTTACATCGTATAGTTTACATCGTATAGTTAAGCACGAGTGCAAATGTGATACTGATCTTATACAACAGTTCAGTAAGTAAGAAGTTAATATTGTGTAATTTTTGATGCAATGTTGTCGGTTTTGCTCAATTTTGCCAACGAAAATATAAAGACAAAGCAGAACTGTTCGTCTCCGTGCAACACACAGCAGCATTTCATTTCTTAATGCACGTTTTGAACGAATTGGGTGAACCATTTGGCGCGTTGAACCATTGGCCATAGGCGCATTGGATTTGAAGCGGCGCTGCACAGACCGATCGGTTTATGACATCAAAGTCCCGCGAGAGTGATTCAAAAGCATAAGGAGTCGTCTGCTCTCTATAGCTCTCGCGGTACTTTGATGTCACACACCGATCGATCTGATGCTGATGATCCGCTTCAAGTCGAACAAGCCTAATAATTCAATGAACCATTCATATAGAGAACCATTTACTTCACTCCTGAATGAATCAGCCATTTGAACGAATCAAATAAATGAATAAATGACTCAATGACTTAATCATTGAGACATTTACCACCACCTACTGGCAGTTTTAGTTTCTTATTTAGAGTATCATTTCATTAAAGAAATATTTCATATTTCGTTAGTAATAATAATAATACAATTAATGACAATTGTGTAATCATTTTCTCCCCCTTATGGTCCAAAAGAGTAATCATTTTATAAAACAAAATATTTCTTGCTGAAGCTACTTTCTGTATTGTCTGTTTGATGCTTTACACAACAATGACTTTAAATGATCTTTTGGGAGTAATTTCTCAGCCAAATCTAATGTGCAATTCATTTGCGATTAATTCGATTAATTAATCGCCACATCATGTAATTAATTAGATTTAAAAATTATAATCGCTTACCAGCCCTAATATGTATATGTCTGTATAGTATTAATTATTACTTTTTTATTTTTATACAAAAATATTTTTTATTACATTTACATACAAGTTTATATAAAATAAGACATTTTTTATATTACTTATTAATTTTATGAAATTATTTCTATGTATTATTATGTTCGATTATTAAAGAAAGAAATAAACCAGATATAATATATGTAATAAAATTAGCACATTTAACACATTTTCATAATTTTACATTAAACAGCTTAATTCTGCTTGACTAAATTAATGAAACACATGAATGTTTTGACTGTTTTACTCGTTGAGCTTTGATGATATTTGAAGTTTTCTTTTTAAACAGTGCATATGATTTTTATTACTCTCATCTGGACTTCATTTATTCATAGGTTTTCCATTAGAGAGTCTTTCTTTCACAAAGTTTATCCATCATTTACTGATGAATCAATGATGTTATGATGTGTATTCTCACAAAGCTCAGAGGATGTTTGTAATAATCAAAGCTGCACATGCCAGAATTATTAATATTTCAGGTGTTGTGTTTGAGTGTGTAATATGTGCGTATGCTCTCGTGCCTCACAGATACGGCTGAGATCTTGAAGAACTGTCACTTTAAGAGCTAACACATTTATAATGGACATTTATGTTACAAAAGACTTCTATTTCAGATAAATGAACCAAAGAATGATGAATGCACTTGTGTTAGTATTTGACCTTCTGATGATCTGTGATCCAGCATGAAGCTAATCAATGAGCTTCACTGATATTGATTTTAAAGCAAAAGTTGTGCCTTTGTGAAGCATCTGTGTCTGAGACTCTATTTCACATTTGATAAAATCTAGTTGATTGTTCATCAGGCCGATGATCAGATTTGTATTTCAGCTCATAATAAATGTTGTGATAAATGATTTTATACTGATAAATCTTTTCAAGATTTTCAGGAAGTCAAAAGTGATTAATATGAGCCTCATGAAGAAAGTAATATTTTTGTTTAGGCTTTTCATCCTGTAGTCTCTCTGTGTTCTGATCAAGTTAACTCGCGTTTTGTGTGTGTGTGTGAGAGAGAGAGAGCGAAGGCGAGTCACATTGAGTTTGTGTAGTGGACTGGAACAGCAGGCAGGAAGGAAGCAGTGGCTCTTATTGTGTGACTGACGGGACTTCAACTGCTAAATGAGCGCTTGACTTAGAGATGTTCTCCTCCACTCAAACACACGCACACACACACAGACGCACGCACGCACACACATCAGACACTCTCACACACACACACACACACACATATATTAGACACTCA
>NW_015654504.1:209813-213644 GCF_001515625.1 Sinocyclocheilus rhinocerous
ACACACACACACTCTCTCTCTCTCACACACACACACACACACACATACATCAGACACACACACACATCAGACACTCACACACACACACACACACACAGGTTATGAACATGATCTGGTTTAATTCAGTGATAATCATCCGATTCAGTTTTTCAGAAATCTGAGCGAATCAAGGGAATGCGCTGGTTACTAACATAACCTTGGTTCCCTGAGATAACAGCAATAAAAGCATTACGTCCATGCTATAAAGCTGCATGCGAGTCAACGCTGTCACTTATCAGTCAAAATATTCTGATGAAATGGCACTCAGCATTGACTTATAGGCAGTCAGGCTGAAATACCATTTGATCATGCAGTTAAATGAACAATAACAAATCAGGCTTCAGTATTCAGAGAAAACGTCTCAGGTTACATATGTAATGTAGGTCGGAAAACGCTAGGGGAATGCCTTCTGTGACCACGCTCTGAATAACATGTGAAATCAGTTCAATAGCTGAGCGGGACGTCACGGGCGGGTGACATCATGACCAGGAAGCTATAAAAGCACGTGCGGCGGAGCCAGCGTCAGCTTCAGGAATGAGGCAAGTGCTGGCATGGATAACGGAAGTATGGCACCGAGACGCAGCGTCTCGTTCCCTCGAGGAACCTGTCTCGTGCGGAGGAACCACCTCGATGGCCTCCTTCTTTAAAAAAGTAACTACTTCTTGTTCTAAAACCAGAGCCTGCTCGGGACCGACTAGAGTGGGGGGCCCCGTTGAATCGAGGCGGACGAGAACCGAACAAGCAGGAGACATACATGCCTGCATCATGGTCGAAACCCACACCACGCCCAGATAAGTGGTTCTCTGTACTGGAGAAAGCACACTTTTCTTGGCGTTAAGTCTTAACCCCAGCTCTTTCGTGTGAGCGAGAACAACATCTCGATGTCGAACCGCCATCTGCTCTGACTGAGCTAATATCAACCAATCGTCGATGTGGTTGAGTCGTGAAAGTGTGGGGTGAGAGTGCAAGACCGAATGGAAGAATCCGGTTAGCTTTTGCCCCCAAAAGCAAACCTCAGGAACTTCCTATGATGAGGAAGGATGCCCTTATGTGCATCTTTTAGATTGATCGTGACACATCAGTCCTCGGACTTGGTCTGAGACACTACCTGTTTGAAACTGGATTCTTTAGCCTCTTTCTACAGTACGCAGGACCCATTGAGACACATTTGGCAGTAGCTTCCACGCTGCTAAATAATCTACTAAGGGAATCAGTCTCTCGAGACTGATCTCTGGTGTGCCCAGAACGGCTAGTTCGGGGCCCTGAAGCGGCACACCAGCAGGGGACGGCCAAACTAGCTGCTCTTGATACCTCCATAGAGGTAGCGAGCCTCTTAGTACCGCTACGTTTCCAGGCGGTAACTGAGAGAAGCGCTCGCCGGAGACTCGCCCTGGAACATGGCAGGGTTGGCAGACCGACCTCCTGAGGGCACTGAGGAGAGACGGGCACCGTGTAATGCGGTGTGAACCTCTCTTCCCCAGAGGGGCCTTTGCCCTCCGAGGTCCTGAGCCACAGCATCAGGACTCTCATAGCTGAAGTCTCCTATCGAAAACGACGGCCCTCAGACCCACGTCGTCTGCTTGGAAGACTAGACCACAGCCTGCTCGGGGCAGGACCCAATGAAGCAGGAACTGAGTTTCCCCCAAAGATTCAGTGAACCGTATTGAAAGGGAACTGAGGTTCTGTTAGTAACTAGAGCGTTTATGAGGACACTTCCCAAATGGCTTCAAAAACATTATAAACTATGTTTTTTGAAAATATAAAAATGCAGAGAGTTTTGTGTGAGGGTTAGGTTTAAGTGTAGGGTTAGGGTATGGGGATAGAAAATAAAGTTTGTACAATATAAAAACAATTACGCCTATGGAATGAACCCATAAAATATGCAAACCAAATATGCGTGTTAGTGTGACTCTACAGGAGCAGGAATGAGGAACCTGCTTTACAGACTCGCAGACAAACCTGTTTTACACACGTCATTAAAACACAGAACCAGGAAACATGAATCACATGAGTTCAGGGAGAGAGAAACTGAAGTGTAGTTGAGCTGTTGTGTGTTTGTGTCTCTGTATTCGTGCAGCAAAATGGAAGAAGACAGAATTTCAGTAAATAAGAAGGAGTTCTTGTGTCCAGTGTGTCTGGATCTCCTGAAGGATCCAGTGGCCATTCCCTGTGGACACAGTTACTGTAAGAGCTGTATTACAGGCTGCTGGGATCAGGAGGATCAGATGAGAGTCTACAGCTGCCCTCAGTGCAGACAGACCTTCAGTCCAAGACCTGCTTTAGCTAGAAACACCATGCTGGCTGAAGTGGTGGAGAAACTGAAGAAGACCAAACTCTCTGCTGACTGTGACGTTGGAGATGTGCAGTGTGACGTGGTGTGTCTGAACTCTTACTGTCAGAATCACCTCGAACAACATGAGAGTTGGTTTAAAGGAAAGAGACACAATCTGACTGATGCCACTGGACGGCTGCAGGAGATGATCTGCCAGAAACATGAGAAGATCCTTGAGGTTTTCTGTCGCACTGACCAGGAATGTATATGTATGCTGTGTACGATTATTGAACATAAAAACCACAATATTGTATCAGCGGTAGCACAGAGGACAGAGAAACAGGTATTTAAAACTAGCAATTAAGTTAATACTCAGTGCAGTGATCCAATAGTCTGTTTATATTCAGTGTAGAGCCGCAGCTTAATTACACAGAACACAAAAAAGAGTGTAAAGCTCTATGTCTGTGTCAGTTTCACTTTTATAATACTTATGCTTGCAGTGTGAAACAGGCCTTAGAAACAGGCCTTAATCTTCATGTTAATTAATATATGATGATTGTAACTGATCATCTGGAGTTTGATCCTACAGCCATTAATTATCGGTTTAGATAAGTAACCTTTAAACTGCCTCACCCTATGTTTACTGGATTCATCTGTTCACATGATGATTTAGTGCCAGTAGTCTTTCAGCTCTGGAAATCTCTTAGCAATCATTTCTCTCAGCTCTTTCTTCTGGAAGATATATTTAGCTGTCAAACACCACTAGCGCCACCAACAGTTCAAAACTTCACTAACATTTCAGCTTTTTACCTCGTTTTTCCTTATGATTTATTATGTCATGGTGAAATCAGTGAACTCAATAGTACCGATTCTGAGCAACGTTCATCAAAATTGGATCAGGTGATCCTCAAAACTGATAAAACTCATTTTTATTGACCTGTAACACATTGATGAATTTGACCATGAAGACCCCAAACATGAAGTAAGGCTGTATATTAGCAATGCTTCAGCGTATTGAAACCAAACCAAACCTGAGCGTGTCTTAAGGATCCTTGTGAAGCTTCAGTGTCTTTAACCGCACTAAAGTTATAAATAATGGTCAATCTAATCGTAGGCTTTAAGCTGCTTTTCCTGAGCAAATCTACTCAACCCTACAATGAGACTCCATTGATGTGCTTGAGCTGTTAGATGGACATTTATGTTCTCAGCAGATGCTTTATCATCCAAACTATTTCCTAGAAAGTTCATATAGAGTGTAAGTGTCAAATACTAGAATCTGTAGCTCTAATGTGATATAATGAATATGAGAAGAATGAAGCTGATGCTGTGAAAGTGCTGGATTGAGGTGAGTTACTAAAGATCAGTCGAGTCAACAAGAGCCGCACAAATCTGATGTTGGTGCAGGTTATTGGGTGAAGTGTGGAGCTGATGAGTTTTGATTTCTGTTTTCTGTAGAGTTTCCAGTCTCTCTCAGCACCTCCTGAATCTACAGACGTAAATGACGATCTCTTCAGTTCTCT
>NW_015654504.1:214131-221750 GCF_001515625.1 Sinocyclocheilus rhinocerous
TACTGAAATAACTCAAATTAAATAAAAGTAAACTTAATAAAAAGCCTATATAGACATAATAAAAAACTAATAAAATGACAACATTACTACAACTGTAACTAAAACTAAAACTGATAACTAATACAAATCAAAGTACATTAGTTCATCAGTAATCCTAAAAAATAACACTGAGGCAAACACACATGCTAAAATAACAACAACTTACTGACACATAGTAAGAAATAGTTTATAAAAACCTGAAACAGAAGTGGAAAGAGGAGAGATAAAAAGCGATACTTATGTCCTTTGCCGGTGTCCCTGCCCGGTGGAGTCACACGGTAGAGTCTACAATATTATACAATATTTAATGTATCTGCATTACTGTAAGCGTAGGTTTAGGGTTGGAGCCGGTTCCAAACTACTGTCGAGGTTTGCTGAAGATTACTAAGGGTTCTGACGAGTGAGTTGCTAACATTATGCACATGCGTGTGTATCACCGATGATTTGAACGAGACTCATGCGCAATATAGCCTAAAGTCCTATTCGGACGGTAATTGTTTCTCATGGGGACGTAAGTGATTTTCACCAATTACAAGGTGATTTAATGCCGTCCGAATCCAGAATGTCGGTGTTTATCTCTCACCACCCCCTTAAAAATCCCCGGCCGAATTACCTACTGTTTTCTGACAAACACCAGGGTCGTGTGGTAATTTAATTGCCGTCCGAATCCACATCTCTGAGTTTACGAGAAGAAATCGATTCAAAATTCAGAGTTTAAACCCTCTCTGAGCACTCCCGAACACCTTACGGTACGGTTGTACTTCGGTGTAATTCTGGTAATGCTGGAAAGTATTTAAAGGTCCACTGAAGTGCTTTGAAACACACAGTGTTGTTCTGTGTGTTGACGTGATTTAAACTGAAACAGGAAGTGAGGGCGGGACATATCAAGCAGTCCTGCCCCCTTTTTAAAATAGCCAACAGCGTTTCGTTTATATCACAGTTACAGTTTGGACCAGAGTCGTTAAAGAGCACGGTAAAGCTGCATTTGACAGCCACAATCTCATATTGCTATAAAATATAGCATGCCATTCACCGTACAGAAAATACAAATCCTGTGAACAAGTGACCGATTTGAGCCGCAGCTTCAGCGTCTTTTTATAGTGCAGGGGGCGGGACGCTTCGGGTTCTAGAGAGCGTTTGATTGGACAGAAAGTTTAATGAGAAGCTGAAGTGCAGTGTGATGTCATCAAAATCGCTGATCCATATTGGCGAAGTGAGAGACTGTAAGTTACATAAAAATACATTTTAAATTTTAAATTTTAAAGTTAAATTACCGTCCGAATCGGGCTTTAGTTTCTTTAATAATAAACAAAACGTTCTGGAAATATGCTTATAACTAGTTTTATTAAAAAGGCCTACATTTTTCTTAAAACATGGAAAATCCTGAACTTGAATTTATCAATGAGTTTATAGAGAAAAAATTAGATGTAGGAGGGTCCCCCTGAGCTTAATTAATTAATTATTTACAATCATTCGTATGTCTAGTTTCCATTTTAGGCAAGCTGTCAATGCACTCATTTTCATTATTACTATTTTTATTTTTATTAGGCTACTACATTTTATTATTATTATTGCAAAGTCATCAAAACTTTGCCAATTTTTTTTTTTAATTAATCAAAATGACTATTCTTTCAAGTACACAGTATATAGTCATACAAACTCATTTGTGAAATCAATCACCAGCAGGTGGCATAAAAGGACGGCAGGCATCATTTCTCAGTAAAGCTGGAATTGTGAAGTTTTCAATGTATTTTGAAGTCACATTGAATATTAATTGGGGTAATACCAATTACCAATAATAGCTTCTCTCTTTGTTATACCATTGAGGTCCACAAGACCCTCATTTAGCAAAGTAAAAAAAAAAAAAAAAAAAAAAATTTTATTAAAAAAAACCGATCATGGAAAGGCATGTGATTTTTGTTTTTTACCACAAAATAAAACATCTTCATATTCACATACCATTTACAACATTTGAATAGCTTATTAAAAACATTAGTTTCACTAAATTTTTATTATTGATTTATATCATGGCAAAATCCATGGTACAAATATATATATATATATATATATATATATATATATATATAGTAAATGAATGCATAAAAATAAATATACAATTATTTTAATAATAAATGAAAGAATAAGTAAAAAGTTTAAAAGAATAAAAATAAATGTAAAATTAAATACAGAAAACAATAAATAAAGAAAAAGGGTAATTAAAAAATTAATTCAGTATTAATTTTATTACAAATTAATTAGATTTTTTAAACAAATCATTTATTCTTTTATTTATTTTCCTATTATTACATTTAATTATTTATTTATCCATATTTTTATTTATTTTTAATTTCTGCAGGTTTGGTCCTCCATACTAGTGATCTGTTTTGTTCATTTCTATGCTGTTTTGTGCTCTCAGAGTGAACGGGTCTTGTACGTTTGCGCTGCTACAGTAAACACATCTTGTGTATGCTGTGTTTATGTGTGCTGAACACTGCCATTTTTATACTGCCAAGATTGCCATATTTATAGACTAAAATTTGAAATTAGTTTATCTATAATTTAAATGAGAGTATATCTGAGAGTTTTTGTAGTTGTTACTGAATTCCAGCAAAACACGGTGTTATACAATCATGACATAGCATTGTTCACTCTCTCACTATCCTTATTAATAGTCCTACTGTGTAGTATATGTAGCTAGTGTTGTTGTAACGTTTAATTATAAAGAAGAAAAATCTTAAGAAAAAAGATAAGAACATTCTTTTATATTTTTTGGAATACAAAATATTCTTAACTTTTTTTTCTCAAGTTAGAAAATAAGAATAAAATGTTGTTAACAAGAAATTTATTTTAGATAAATGTTTTGTGAATCTGCTCATCTGTACTGAGACACTGATGATACACTGAACATGAAGAGTTCAGCTACATGAAAAGATGAAACAGATTCATAATTCCTGATTCTGATGTGTTTTATCTCCATCAGATTCCCATCAGCTCACTCTGGATCTGAACACTGTGAATAAATACCTCCGTCTGTCTGAGAGCAACAGAGTTATTACTAACACTGACACAGATCAGTCGTATCCTGATCATCCAGACAGATTTGATATATGCATATATGTACTTCAGTTATATCTGATCAAATGCACATTATCATTCTTTTGCTTGGGTTGAACATATTTTTGCTTGGTTTGAAAAGCAGCTACGCTAATTTTATTCTACTTCAGTCTGGATCCAACCCTTATGAAGATCTGAGATGACGAACACCTGAGAAGAGATGATGCTAGCCCTGGAACAACATATAAAACTACCAAATTCTGCTATGTTTGATCACAAGACATAATCATTGCTGTTAATAGAGTTCACCGTCTGTTTGATTACATGACATTAACTAACTGCTTGATTTTTTCCGTACATTTCTGCCGTATAGCCATCAACTTGAGATAGTCACCACTGATAAGCTACTCCTAAATATAATGTAGAAACTTTAATTTTCTCTGAAGCTATTTTGCAATGTTTTTATTTTGTATTGTGAAAAGAGCTATACAAATAAACTTGAATTGAATTGAATAATATAATATAAGGAGATCTGTACACATGATCTCTCTGTCTCTCTCTCTCTCTTCAGAGGAAGTGTGCAATTACAGCTCTCTCGCTCCTGGCAAACATTAACCGCCTCTGAACCATAAAACAGTGCGTGAGTCAAACGTTCACTTCCTGTTTGCTCGCATACACACACTTCAGTTCCTGATGGCTCGTGTAAATGCTCGTGTAGAGGCCCGATCGGGGATTCACTCGCTCTTCCAGATCCTGAACTTTCCCGAGGAACCTTTCCAAAGTCATCAGAAACTCCCAAAAACCAGCCCAGGAAACACAAACCAGGTTCTGATGCAGTTTCTATGCTCTATCTGACACACACACACACACACACACTCACTCTCTCTCACACACACACACACACACCGGAGTTAAACATTACAAATGCATCATAGGACATTTGTTGCAGCCACATCCTGTATTAGCAGAGGAAATGGTCTGGTAATGGTTTGCAAATGTTCCTCTCTCTCTCTCTGTGTCGTTCAGGTGTAATTCACGAGTTCACACTTACTTATAATGAACCGAGTAAAGTTTATGCCTCAGAGCGACTATGTGTTTCAGAGTCACCGTGAATCCAGAGCCGTATCGGATGTTTATCATCACATTTCCTGTTTCTGTTCAGTCCCAAAAACACAAACATGTGCAATCACACTCACACACACACACACACACACACACACACACACTCACTCACTCACTTAATAATATAAGAGTCAATCTGTTTATCCAACTTTATTTAGAAATGTACATTTTAAAATAATTGAACTTCATTTAAGAGTCAATAATCAAGTTTTGAAATTGCTGAACTTGATAATCAGATAAACTACCCAACAATACACACTCAGCCAGACGATCCAGAAATACATGACCTGACATCTACCCAGCAATTCACATGGGAACAGAGTCCAACTATCCAACAAACCACCCGAAAACACACAACCAGCGCACACTACCCAACAGTTCAGCCAGTTCATCCAGAAAACACACAAACCAGCAATCCCAACACACATCACACGCTAAACCCATCCTCAGCATCAACACTGAATTAAAGCTTCAGGAGTTTCCACAAGTGTTCTCCAGTTTGGTGTGGTCTAAAGCTGGTCTCTATGTGGTCTGAAGACATTCACCAAACCATCTACACAAGGACAAACTACACAGACTGAGCTGCTTTAACACAGGGGTGTGTGTGTGTGTGTGTGAGTGTGTGTGTGTGTGTGTGAGTGTTAGGCATTGGTTGCTCTGACCGGTTTACTGATTTAACAGGTCATCAAACATTAGGAATTATAAATGAATTAATGAAATAGATGCAATATTTAAAATGTAAAAGTCTTTAGTAGTCTGACTAACTAGTAGTTTGCTAAGAGATAACAAGCCTTCCTGTTTTAGGTTCAAATTAGACCAATCGACTTATTTTATGTAAATTAACTTGCAAGACTAGTCTAATTGTTTATGCAACAGGCCAAGTGCACAAAGTGATAGTCTCTAAATTGCATAAAGGAAACATTAACCCTAGAAATCCCACTGTATCATATTTGATACACTACTTTCCTCCAAATGATGAACATGATCAAACTTTGCTGTTAAACCTGTTTCACACACAATCCACTCCATTCCTTCTGTCTCTGATTGATAGTTTAGTGTTTAGTGTGTTTAGTGTTTAAAGCTCTTTTAGTGTAATTGTACAAACGTCCAGCTTCAGCTCAAGCTTCTCGTATCTTTTTCAAATCTTGACTGATTTTTATCAAGCAAGCGTCAGAATAACTGCAGTAATATCTCCAGATGAACACTTACTGGACTGAAGCAGCTCAGCTTTACTTGATCTGTCAGCTTTACTTGAACTGTCATCCTCAGGTTTCAGGTCTGTAGACATTTTCAGCACTGTGTGTGTGTGTGTGTGAGTGAGTTTTGTTTAGACAGTATTTGTGGCACTTTTGTGGCACATTTGTCCAAATATTTGTGGCAGATTTGTCCAAAAGGTGTGCGTTTTTTGCGCCAATGCATTGTTAAAGGATCAGCGTGTCATGTAATATTCCCATAAACTTTAACATCCAATTAAAAAATATTTTTATAGTAAAATTCGCTACTTCACGAGATCAATACATCCTTTATTAGACCGCTTTGTCGAGATAAATGCATCCTTACGGAGGTGTCGAAATGCTGAATCAATTCATTCACTTCCAACAGCGCAGCGTCATAGAGGGCTGTCAGCTTTACTTGAACTGTCATCCTCAGGTTTCAGGTCTGTAGACATTTTCAGCACTGTGTGTGTGTGTGTGTGAGTGAGTGAGTGTGTGTGTGTGTGTGGAGAGTGTGTGTGTGTGTGTGTGTGTGTGTGTGTGTGAGTGTGTGTGTGAGTGTGTGTGTGTGTGTGTGTGAGAGAGAGAGAGAGTGTGTGTGTGTGTGTGTGTGTTAATGTTGCCAGATGTTCTACACACTGAGCCATTGACTTTAATTGCTATGGTGTGTTAAATTTGCATCAAAGAATGAAACATTAAAGCAGCACAAAGGATCTTCTGCACGTGTCTTTTGATGTCATTAACGAGCTCTTATGACTGACTGATTAATATTCCTCTTCATTACTCTTATGGCATTTTTGGACAACATAAAAGACTCTTTCTCGCCTGTGAATCAATTCCTGGTTCTGAAACCTTCTGTGTAACGGCATGTGAATTCAGGACTATGTGCTTACCTTATAAACCTTATAAATAATTACTTTAATAAAGTTTTTAAATGATCAAACTTAATAATTTAAGAATAAAAAAAAGTTTATCCAACTTTATTTAAAGAATTTTAAAGTTTTTGAATTATTGAACTTAAATTTAAGAGGCAATAATGTTTATCTAACTTAAATTAAAATAATTTTAAAACTATAATTATTTAAGGTAGTCATCTGTTTATCCAACTTTATTATAATTTTTTTTTTACATTTTTGAAATAAATAATTTAAGAGCAGATAATCAGTTTATCCAAATTTATTTAAATAATGTTTTTTAATTATTAAATTATTAATAGTCGATCATTTTTTTCCAACTTAAAGACGTTTACATTTTTTAAATATTGAACTTAATGATTTAAGTCAGTACTTTGTTTATCCAAAAACGGCCCTGGTCACAGGCATGAAACACTCTTATAATGTCACTGTGTGGTTGTTGTGTGTGTATCTTCACTCTCACATGTTCTTGAGGGAAAGATGTGGATCTTCCAGCTTCACGTCGAGCTCTTGTGTTTCTGTGAGTGAAGTGATGACTGGACATTTTCCCACACGGCTGTGACTTCACAGGAAACTGGAGGCAGAACGGAGAGAGACGTCTGTGAGTCAGAGGGGATCCTGATAAAAACACAGACAGACAGAGAGAGAGAGAGAGGTCTGACTGCTGATGGAGTCATGTTCTCCATCGAGTGACGTCACAAACGAGTGATAATAATATAAGAGTCAATCTGTTTATCCAACTTTATTTAGAAATGTACATTTTAAAATAATTGAACTTCATTTAAGAGTCAATAATCAAGTTTTGAAATTGCTGAACTTGATAATCAGATAAACTACCCAACAATACACACTCAGCCAGACGATCCAGAAATACATGACCTGACATCTACCCAGCAATTCACATGGGAACAGAGTCCAACTATCCAACAAACCACCCGAAAACACACAACCAGCGCACACTACCCAACAGTTCAGCCAGTTCATCCAGAAAACACACAAACCAGCAATCCCAACACACATCACACGCTAAACCCATCCTCAGCATCAACACTGAATTAAAGCTTCAGGAGTTTCCACAAGTGTTCTCCAGTTTGGTGTGGTCTAAAGCTGGTCTCTATGTGGTCTGAAGACATTCACCAAACCATCTACACAAGGACAAACTACACAGACTGAGCTGCTTTAACACAGGGGTGTGTGTGTGTGTGTGTGAGTGTGTGTGTGTGTGTGTGAGTGTGAGTGTGAGTGTGAGAGTGAGAGTGTGTGTGTGTGTGTGTGT
>NW_015654504.1:222100-229406 GCF_001515625.1 Sinocyclocheilus rhinocerous
GGGGGAGGGCAATAGGGATTTCGTCTAGGGCGTCAAATTGGCTAGAAACGGCCCTGGTCACAGGCATGAAACACTCTTATAATGTCACTGTGTGGTTGTTGTGTGTGTATCTTCACTCTCACATGTTCTTGAGGGAAAGATGTGGATCTTCCAGCTTCACGTCGAGCTCTTGTGTTTCTGTGAGTGAAGTGATGACTGGACATTTTCCCACACGGCTGTGACTTCACAGGAAACTGGAGGCAGAACGGAGAGAGACGTCTGTGAGTCAGAGGGGATCCTGATAAAAACACAGACAGACAGAGAGAGAGAGAGAGGTCTGACTGCTGATGGAGTCATGTTCTCCATCGAGTGACGTCACAAACGAGTGACAAAAATATATATATACAGTATATATTTATGTATGTACCTTTTGAAGGATTTACATTAATGAAGCCCACCATACATAAACATCCATCTGTCTGTAGATGATTTTCCACTCATATTTGTGACAAACTAATTTTGCTCCATGACATATAATAGATGATTAATTCTGTCTGTGAGACACAAAATGATTTGTTCCTCATAATTTCTTGTTTTTAGTGGTTACAGTAACTAGTAGCTAGAAGATGTCACAATTTCAGGCAGTTGTAATAATCCAGATCCATTTAGTGGAAAATGAAAAATATCTTTGTAAAAAAATCAAAAAATGTTCCCAATGAAGCATAAAATGCATCGGTCTGAATCTCTCAGTTCATCGGCATGAAAAATATGTTCTCATTCATGTTGACAAAACACTTGTACTGTTGCTGCTAATAAAACAGTGCAAAGAAACAACATAGATTATGAAAAACAGTGAATAAAAAAATAATAATAATCATATAAAATTAACATTAAAAATAAAATGAAGTAACGAGTCTAGCTTTCTGTGTTGGACACACGCACACTAGGGGTTGAACGACTTCTGATTTTTTAAAGTGGACTTTTGTGTGATGAGAGTCGAGTCGAAGTCGATTAGTCGCTGATGACATCATTAATGAACAAATAAGTCTGGAGCTGTGATAAACACCTTGTGCACAGCTATGGCATATGAAAGAGCTGCCCACGTGGCTGTTGCTCCTATAACAGCTCATTTTTATCAGTTCTTTTGTCTTTGGGTCGTTATATTTCTCACAGATTTCTGCTTGTTCTAAATCAGATACAGATAAAGTACCACAGTAAAGATCACACACACACACTCACACACACACACACACACACACACACACTCACACACACACACACACACTCACACACACACACACACACTCACACACACACACACACACTCACACACACACACACACACTCACACACACACACACACACTCACACACACACACACACACTCACACACACACACACACACTCACACACACACACACACACTCACACACACACACACACACACGCTCACACACACAGACACACACACAGGCTGTCGCTCCTCCCATGTACGAATATAAATTTCACTCAAGCTTCCTAAAATATTTAGTCTAACAACCACCTTTCCATATACAAAAGCTGTTATTGAGACTCCTAAAATATGATCTGTTGTAAACCTGTCTGGCCTGTTAGAAGCTCATGTGAGAGTGTGTGTGTAACTCTATAGGGCCGCTGACAGTCAGCAGATTATCACTGGATCACAGTAATTAATTAATCCTCTTACCACATCTAACATCAGTCAAAGCAGTAACTAAATCAGCATACTATCATCTCAAAAACATTGCAAGAATTAGATGTTTTGTTTCCAGTCAAGACTTGGAGAAACTTGTTCATGCCTTTATCACTAGCAGGGTGGACTATTGTAATGGTCTCCTCACCGGCCTTCCCAAGAAGACCATTGGACAGCTGCAGCTCATCCAGAACGCTGCTGCCAGGATTCTGACTAGAACCAGAAAATCTGAGCATATTACACCAGTCCTCAGGTCCTTACACTGGCTTCCAGTTATATTTAGGATTGATTTTAAAGTACTTTTACTCGTTTATAAATCACTCAATGGCCTAGGACCTAAATACATAGCAGATATGTTCACTGAATATAAACCTAACAGACCACTCAGATCATTAGGATCGAGTCAGTTAGAAATACCAAGGTTTCACACAAAACAAAGGGAGTTCGCTTTTAGCCATTATGCCGCCCGGCAGTTGGAATCAGCTTCCAGAAGAGATCAGATGTGCTAAAACATTAGTCACATTTAAATGCAGACTCAAAACTCATCTGTTTAGCTGTGCATTTATTGAATGAACGCTGTGCGATGTCCGAACTGATTGCACTGTATTTTATGTATGTATAATCATTTTCTATTTTTAACTGTCTTAAATAAATTTTAAATAAATGTTTAAATCATCTTCAAAGTTTTTTAATTCCTTGTTTTATTTTTTGTGATTATTATTATAATTTTTTTTTTTTTATGATTATTTTACTTTCTTTTATGTAAAGCACTTTGAATTATCATTGCTAATTACTCACATCATGGAGTAAGTTTAAAGATACAAATCTGAGACTGATGTTACAGCGGTTCAGGACCTGAAGGAGAACACCAGACATAGAGCTCACTCACTGGCCATGCAATAAGTTGCTGAGATAACACAAAACTCAAACAAGCATGAAAATACTCAAGTTCAAAAATCTGGTTTACACACACACGGTCTTACTATGCTGTTGCTACTTTTCTTGTGTTTGCCAGGAAATAAAAAAGCTCTTGTTTTATTTCAAACACAAATGTCTTGCAAACACATCACAACATAATGAAGATCTCAGAACCTGAAGACGTTTGTGATCTTCTGCAGGACTGATCATTACAGGTCACACACACACACACACATCACTCCACACATCTAGAGACGGGGAACTCCTGACACACACACACACACACACACACACGCGCGCGCTCGCTACTATGACAATCTGGCGCTTCTGAATCAGCTACTGTTTTGTTATTAGTTTAAGTATTTGTATTAAGTATTTGCTATTTGCTATTTGCTTGTGCTTGCTGTGCTATTTGCTATTTAAATTTGCTTGTGTACTGCAAACACATACCAGCTTCATCACTGTGTCTGTCACGCAACTCTGTTGCCCTTTCGGGCTTGAACTTATGGTAATAATGTGTTTTTTGAACATTAAAGCATGTCAACATATTCTGTTACACCAAATACACAAAATAATGATCTTTAAAAAAGCATCATATGACCCCTTTAATGCTGTATGATAATTAAAGATTTCAGGCAAAGGTGCATCAGTTATAGCATAAGAGGCAGCAAATCTCTCACATGACTGAGTGGAGAAATAACGATTCAAACGAGTCACTGAAGGTGTAGCAACTACTGGATCGGGAAAATGAGAGGAAAAAAGTACCAGTCTGTGGTCAGAAAAACAAGTTTCACTGATTTCAATATCCGATATTTGGAATCCATGTGAAAGAACCAAGTCCAGCGTGTGACCATGAACATGAGTAGGCTCTCGCACCCACTGCACAAAATCAGTATATATATATATACAGAAATAAATAATATAATATTAATGTCCTATTTTATGAATTATTTTTATATGATTAAACACTGTTTCAATGCCAGAATTTTTAAAAATGTATATCTAAAATTATTATTAATTAGTAAGCAGTACACTAGTACTTAATTGCGAACACAGCCTTCTTTAAATAAACTACTAATAATTACTATAGGACTGTGTTTATTCCCTTAGGAGCTGTTTTTCCCTTTCAGGACGTCCCTATAAGGTATAATATAGGACAATATTTGGCTGAGATACAACTATTTGAAAATCTGGAATCTGAGGGTGAAAAAAACAATATAAATGTTGAGAAAATCATATTTAAAGTTGTCCAAAGGGAGTTCTTAGTAATGCATATTACTAAGCAAAAAGTTTTGATAAATTTAAGGTAAGAAATTTACTAAATATCTTCATGGAACATGATCTTTACTTAATATCCTAATGATTTTTGGCATAAAAGAAAAATTTATCATTTTGACCCATACAATGTATTGTTGGAAAATATAAAGAGAGCGCTGAAAGAGTGTTTGAAACATCACGTCAGAGGAATGTGTGTTTATTCATCAATCCTCAGAGGAAGCGGATCTGTGTGAAGTTACAATAATCAAACGCATTAATAACTCGTAAATGGATTCAGTCGTCCATCGGGAGTTAAAGCAGAGTTTCAGGACTCGTCGATGTTCTGATGTGATTCGTGATCATCACCACACACAAATCACCTCGTGACATTTAAAAAAAAATTATAACACATAAAAAAATCTAGTAAAATAGATGTGTATTTGTAATGAGAAGTTTAGAATATATATTTATGTTTTTAATTATAATATTAATATTTGTATACTTTTGTAATTGTATAATTCTATGTATATAAAATAATACAATATACAATAATAATTAAATATTATGTTTATTACTTACACACATACATACATATATATACAGTATATATAACAGTTCTTTCAGGTCCTCGAACCTGATTGGCTTATAAAAGTGCGCTATTAGAGTGATGCCCAAATCCACTATAATTTAAGAATAATACTGTTTTTGTGTCACGGAATGTAGTTTTAAGAGCAATTTAGGCGAGAATGCACTTATTTGGACTTCAAATATGCGGTTTGCTAATAAACATAAAGTCTATTTGAAAATTAGCTTCGAGGTTTTCGTAGCTGTGAGCGTTTAGGCAAAATCTCATGTTTATGTAACTTCAATGCTGTATATCAGAGCGCTGCCTTTGTACTTTTGACTGAATTGCCTAGCAACTTTTATGATGGTTGTTGTTGTTTATTAAATATTATTGTTCAATAAATAATGTTTTATATAAATAATACTATTTAGTATTAGGAAACGGTGTGTGTGTGTGTGTGTGTGTGTATATATACATGTATATATAAATACAGCCTAAGCAGTAATACGTTCCCCTCGGCATAAGCAAGTTAATTTTGGTATTAATATGTGCTTTGACAATGTCTGCATGTGGTTTTAGGACGGTTTATATTCCATTTCACCCTGACAAAAAAATGATTCTTAATAACAGGTGGAAACAGGCGTCTCCAGGGTGTTGCTATGCAGTTGCTAGGGTGATCTGATCACTATGCACACTAGCATTAGTCACTTAATAAACACAGTAAAGGCCGTCAAGCGCTGCAGATACGCAGCCGCAGATCCGTTCACCTCTGAATGACTCTGAATGAATCTTCTGCTCCGTCCTAAGAGTTTAAAAGTTGAATGTGGATGTTGTGCAACTCTGTGTGGATAATAAATCACACACATGACAGCTGATAAAAGTTGCTGCGCTGTAATTCACGCTGACAGCTGGACTCCTCCCGTTCATTCGTTCGTTCATTCGTTCTGTCACTCGGTCAGGAACGCGTTTGGCCATCAGCGCTTCTGTACGAGAGATTCTGCGCTGCAAGGCCGAACACGCCAACAACACGCAAACACAACACACACACACCAACCTGCCAGCTGCTGCTCGTGTGTGTGATGCAGAGTTTAAACATACACACACACACACTGAAAGTACATCAGTCCCACCCAGAGTGATGACAGCTTTTACCTGAAGCAAGGTAACACGTTCACTAAAACATCCTGCAGAGAGGAAGAGAAGAGGCAAACAAAACACACAGCTGTGTTTCACACACACACACACACACACACACACCAGGGTTATTATAGCCAAGTAAAAGTTAAACTAAAATTAAAACCATAAAAAACTATTTTCATCACTTGAAATGGAATACATTTTAACTGAAATAAACTACAAAAAAATATTTTTGAGCTATTTCTTACTTCCATTCAGTGTTGCTTGATGTACTAAAACAAGAAAAGTACAAAAACTACTAAAAATACAAAAAACTAAAACTAAAACTAAAATAAAAATGGAAAATATAAAAATAAAAATAGATTCAAAATATTTAAAACTATAAAAGTACATTTTTGTATTCATAATATTATAGTATTATATAATAATTATTACAAAATAATTCTTACATTTTTATTATTTTATTTATAATAAAACCTAATAAAGTAATACCATAAAAAATGTTACTTGGGAAAAAAAACTTTATTATAAACGTATTATTTTTATTAATAATAATAATAATAACAACACATTATTATAAACTTAATAATAATAACAATATTTCAAGTGTTTATCAATCTAAAGGTGTTGTTAAACCCTCCAGCCAATCAGCACCTCATCAACACAACAGTACTAAACTCTACTTAGATTAAAGTAAACAAGCAAAATTTCTGGCAAACATGTTACAAATCTGCATAACTGCGTAACGAGTCTGAACACAAATAAATTTCTCAATTCTTTCTTAATTCATATGTTCCTGGAACATTCATTCATTATTGTGAACGATTCAGTTCAGTTCAGAAGCATTATTCTAACAAGAAAAATCTTTCAGCAAAATTAAATCTTTTCACCCAACGTAATTTTCCTGAAAGAGACGGACTGTAGATCTGCTGAAGGTTTACAGACAAGAGCTAAAATCCCACAAAACTCCACATCATTAAAACTCAGTGAAGATTAAAGAAGACACGCAATAATATTTCTGGCAAACTCTGTGACATCGGGTCAAAAGCAGAGCCAAATAATCATGAGAGTGGAGGATCAGATGGACGAGAGCTGATGTGAGGAACGAGAAATGTCCTACAATCATCTGAAATCTGGACAAACACGCATTCAGATCCAAAGCAGAACATCAGAAGAGAAGATGAGTTACACAATCAGATTACTTCTTAAACTAACTAGTAAAGCATTACTTTTTAATTTACAAGGAAATATCTGAGTTACTTTTTCAAATAAGTAACACCAGTTACTTGTTTCCCTCTCGAGGGAACTTCGAACTGCATCCTCTATGGGGCGCTATGGGGAACGCCTCGGCGTGACCCATGTCTGAAGCATACATTCAAAAACTCCAATACGTTGGCCGACGACAGCCTATGACGTCACTACCGGTGCGACCACAGTAAAAAGGGGCGCCGGGAGAATACGTCATCCTCTTCTTCGTCTTCAAGTGACTGTTTTGTTTGAAGTGTGCATTCCGGTGGTAAGAACGATTTTCCTTCCATTGTCATGGCAAGCACTAGTAAGACGTTTAAGAGGTGTGTGGATCCGTGTCCTCGCTATTTGACACCTGATGACACACACGATCTTTGCGTCATTTGTTTGGGCGAAGAGCAAGCACGCAATGCCCTCGAGGGGGCAATCTGCAGCCATTGTGAGCGTTTTTCGATGAAAAAGCTCCGCTCTCGTCTGTCTCTCTTTTCGAG
>NW_015654504.1:229416-245802 GCF_001515625.1 Sinocyclocheilus rhinocerous
TGTGTGACCGGTGTCTGAAGCATATATCTAAAAACGACAATAACATTGGCCGACGACAGCCTATGACGTCACTACCGGTGCGACCACAGTAAAAAGGGGCGCCGGGAGAATACGTCATCCTCTTCTTCGTCTTCAAGTGACTGTTTTGTTTGAAGCGTGCATTCCGGTGGTAAGAACGATTTTTCTTCCATTGTCATGGCAAGAACTAGTAAGACGTTTAAGAGGTGTGTGGATCCGTGTCCTCGCTATTTGACACCTGATGACACACACGATCTTTGCGTCATTTGTTTGGGCGAAGAGCAAGCACGCAATGCCCTCGAGGGGGCAATCTGCAGCCATTGTGAGCGTTTTTCGATGAAAAAGCTCCGCTCTCGTCTGTCTCTCTTTTCGAGAAAGGAGGGGCAGCTGTCTGCTCTCCATGGTTCAGGACCCGCCGCTGCCGAGGCACGGAGGAGAATGAGCATGTGGGGATCGCTGGCGGATCTGGCCGATGAGTTTAAAGAGGGGCGTTCCCTCTCGCGCTCATCGGCCGCGGACGAGGGCGAGCTGCTGGATGATGATGATGCAATTTCCCTGACATCATCTGATCCAGTGGCTAGTGCTCTGCTGGGTTCTGCCCAGAAAGAGCAGGAGATGTCTGAGGAGGGTGAAGAAGTCGAGATTGAGCCCTCTAAATCCTCCTGCCCTGCTTATGATGAGCTGTTGGAGGTTATGGAACGCGCCACGGCGAGGCTCGACTTGCCGTGGAAGTGGGCCAAGAAGGTGGCGCCGCGGGGTTGTTTCGACGAGCATTATCTCTCTAACCATAAACCGTGAAAGCGGCTATGAGAAGATGCCCCCTATAGAAGAGACACTAACTAGCTATCTCTCTGTGGGTGAGACATTCTCTCTCAAGGCTCCCTCCTTGCCATCTAAGCCCCTTTAGGTTACATCTTGCTTAAATGGCATGGCATACGCAGCAGCAGGTCAGGCTGTCGCTTCGTTGCACACGATGGCGGTGTTTCAGGCGTACCAGGCTGATCTGCTGAAAGACCTGGATAAGGGTCAGGGCCTTTCCCCTGACGAGGAAGCTGAGCTGCACCACACCAGGGATCTTGCACTCCGTGCTACTAAGCAGGCCACCTCTGCTATGGGCAGATCTATGGCGGCCATGGTGGAACGCGCCACGGCGAGGCTCGACTTGCCGTGGAAGTGGGCCAAGAAGGTGGCGCCGCGGGGTTGTTTCGACGAGCATTATCTCTCTAACCATAAACCGTGAAAGCGGCTATGAGAAGATGCCCCCTATAGAAGAGACACTAACTAGCTATCTCTCTGTGGGTGAGACATTCTCTCTCAAGGCACCCTCCTTGCCATCTAAGCCCCTTTAGGTTACATCTTGCTTAAATGGCATGGCATACGCAGCAGCAGGTCAGGCTGTCGCTTCGTTGCACACGATGGCGGTGTTTCAGGCGTACCAGGCTGATCTGCTGAAAGACCTGGATAAGGGTATGGGTCCTTCCCCTGATGAGGTAGCTGAGCTGCGTCGCACCACAGATCTTGCTCTCTGTGCCACTAAGCAGGCCGCCACTGCTATGGGCAGATCTGTGGCAGCCATGGTGGTAACGGAGAGACATCTGTGAGTGAACCTGGCAGATATCGGGAAGAAAGAGAAGGGCTTTCTCCTTGATGCTCTGGTTTCACCTTCCAAGCTTTTCGGTACCTCCGTCGAGAACAATGCAGGGGTCCTGGCCCGTCCCGGTCTGAGGATCAGAGACGGGCACAGAAGGTTAGTGTCGTGACTCGTCCCCTCCTCCACCTGAGGGTGGGGCTAGGAGGAAGTACGAGTCAAAGGGAGGTAGGCAAAACCTGAGGGAGGTGATCCAGACGAAGCGTTCTCAACGCTCTTGTCCGGACCAGAGTAAGACCTGAAACATCTACTCACCTCCCTCAGGGGGTTTAACATCTGCCCTCATCTTCCCCTTCCTAATTCCGCTGTAGCCACCATCAACTCCACCTGACCGAGATTAGGTGGGAACCTCCTGCGCTTGCAATTGCAGTCTCTTATGCTGAACCTATGATGTTTTGGTTAGGTTCTATGTCTATGCATAGAAACTACCTTACTGATGGTCCGGACCTGAGGCTTCTTCGGACTTTGCCTCCTGAACTGAGCTTATGCGCGGGAACCAATGGTGGGTGAGTACGATCCATTTTAAAAATCTGTTCGCTGGTGGTTGTGTGATTCCTTCTGCTAGCCTTCTTTGCAGTGTTTCCAGGACCTGTCTGTTGTGTCTCTGACCGTGTTTAGGGTAGCTCTGCTGGACTCAGTACCCTGCTATCGACTCATTACGGTGATGGCCTCTCTCGTCGATACTGGATCCAGACTGGATGATAGCCCTGTTCTCGGCTTCATGACTCCTGGATCATGTGGCCAAGTCATTTGGCTTCTGTGGGAGCCTTCTTGGTCCTCAGGTCCCCAGTACAACACTGCAATCCCAGGACCTGCGGGTCCTTCCTTCTGGTTAGCTCTCCACGTTTATGCTTTGCGAGATGTTTGCCTCAAGAGGCTGCCCCGACTGGGACGCCCTACCCATGTCTCGCCCAGAGGGGTTTCCTGTTTCAGGATATCCACTCTATCATCATGCATTTTTCTGGGTGGAGCTCCTCTCGTGAGGCGTTGAGCGGCTTTATTCCCTAAACTCCACTCTGCAGTCGGCTAGTTGCATCACACTGCCCTTATGGTGAACCAGTGAGTCACCGCTCCATGGAGTGGGCTTGAGTACACTGCTTTCCCTGAGGTATGAGTGAGGGGTGTTTCTGCGGAAACCCTTCCCGAGTGCTCCGGCTGTGAGGAGCAACAGTTCTCCATGCATGATCTGGGCCCATTGTTTCCAGGCTCTGCGGGATTGGTTTGAACGGGGCCCATGCTCTCTATTGGGGTAGAGAGCACAGGGCTGGATTGGGTTGACAATAGCGTTCTAGGCACCTTCCTCTGCCTCCCTGATACGCTATGCGTTTATGGTTAAGCTTGCAGTACGCTTATCCTTCAGGATTTTCTATGTGCACGCTGTAGGTCGAGCATCTGTCTTCCCCTCTCAGCTGAGAGCTGGGTGCTATGCTCCTTCTGCTAGGTAACTTACTGCTAGCCGGACCAGGCTTGTGACCATGATGGAGTTGGTGACTCCTCATATGACGGATTGTTCTATGGTGTGCGCCATTTCCATCTTTGTGCACTCGGTGTATGCTATGGACTGCCGTCAGAGTGCCACGGTCACATGGGGTCTCTAGGCCTGTCTAGTAACAGCCTCTATGACCCCTTAGTAACGGTATCCCTAAAATCCATGTTATGGTAAGAGCGCACGCTAAATCTCTGTGCACCTTCTAAAATCCACGCTGTGGTAAGGACACACATCAAGCATTCTGTGTTCTTTCTAAAAATCCTGTATGGTAGGGGTTACGTGCTGCGGCTTTGTGCCCTTTCTTTGAGTCGGTCAGGCCCTGGTTTCACCTTGGGCACCACTCTACCTATATATCCCCAGTGATACTGTCTTGAACAGGGTGTTGCTACCAAGGGTCTGTTGAGACAGTTCCTTCAGCGAGCTCATGCAGAGCAAGCGGTAGCCCCTGGGTGACAGGCCAAGACCTAGTTACTATCCTAGGTGCCTGGTCGTATCCCCTTAAAGGAATCTATTCTTCTGATTCCAAGCCTTTGAGCTCTACCCTGGGTCCAGAAGGGCCGGCCCCTAACAGGTATGTTTCTGGGGTATGTAGCTCAGGCCTTTGTCTGAAGGGGATAATGTCACTGACAGCCGTCTAACCATCCTAGGGGCACTCCCCTCAGCATGGTGGCATGGGTATACCGTTACCCAAAGCGCCCCCTAGAGGATGCAGTTCGAAGTTCCCTCGAGAGGGAAAGTCTCAGGTTACGTATGTAACCATGGTTCCCTGAGATGGGAACGAGACACTGGGTCCTCTAGTTCCTTGCCATGCTTCGGACGCAAGCTTCAGACGAAGAAGCGGATGACGTATTCTCCCGGCATCCCTTTATACTGCGGTCGCACCGGTAGTGACGTCATAGGCTGTCACTGCCAACATATTGGAGTTTTTGAATGTATACTTCAGACATGGGTCACGCCGAGGCATTCCCCATAGCGCCCCCTAGAGGACGCAGTGTCTCGTTCCCATCTCAGGGAACCATGGTTACATACGTAACCTGAGACATGCGTTTATGGTTAAGCTTGCAGTACGCTTATCCTTCAGGATTTTCTATGTGCACGCTGTAGGTCGAGCATCTGTCTTCCCCTCTCAGCTGAGAGCTGGGTGCTATGCTCCTTCTGCTAGGTAACTTACTGCTAGCCGGACCAGGCTTGTGACCATGATGGAGTTGGTGACTCCTCATATGACGGATTGTTCTATGGTGTGCGCCATTTCCATCTTTGTGCACTCGGTGTATGCTATGGACTGCCGTCAGAGTGCCACGGTCACATGGGGTCTCTAGGCCTGTCTAGTAACAGCCTCTATGACCCCTTAGTAACGGTATCCCTAAAATCCATGTTATGGTAAGAGCGCATGCTAAATCTCTGTGCACCTTCTAAAATCCACGCTGTGGTAAGGACACACATCAAGCATTCTGTGTTCTTTCTAAAAATCCTGTATGGTAGGGGTTACGTGCTGCGGCTTTGTGCCCTTTCTTTGAGTCGGTCAGGCCCTGGTTTCACCTTGGGCACCACTCTACCTATATATCCCCAGTGATACTGTCTTGAACAGGGTGTTGCTACCAAGGGTCTGTTGAGACAGTTCCTTCAGCGAGCTCATGCAGAGCAAGCGGTAGCCCCTGGGTGACAGGCCAAGACCTAGTTACTATCCTAGGTGCCTGGTCGTATCCCCTTAAAGGAATCTATTCTTCTGATTCCAAGCCTTTGAGCTCTACCCTGGGTCCAGAAGGCCCGGCCCCTAACAGGTATGTTTCTGGGGTATGTAGCTCAGGCCTTTGGCTGAAGGGGATAATGTCACTGACAGCCGTCTAACCATCCTAGGGGCACTCCCCTCAGCATGGTGGCATGGGTATACCGTTACCCAAAGCGCCCCCTAGAGGATGCAGTTCGAAGTTCCCTCGAGAGGGAAAGTCTCAGGTTACGTATGTAACCATGGTTCCCTGAGATGGGAACGAGACACTGCGTCCTCTAGTTCCTTGCCATGCTTCGGACGCAAGCTTCAGACGAAGAAGCGGATGACGTATTCTCCCGGCATCCCTTTATACTGCGGTCGCACCGGTAGTGACGTCATAGGCTGTCACTGCCAACATATTGGAGTTTTTGAATGTATGCTTCAGACATGGGTCACGCCGAGGCGTTCCCCATAGCGCCCCCTAGAGGACGCAGTGTCTCGTTCCCATCTCAGGGAACCATGGTTACATACGTAACCTGAGACGTTTACCATGTATTGACTGACAGCTCTTATGTTGCCATTTTGAGAGAAATCGGGTGTAGCCTAACTATATAGACATAAACACAAAAACCACTAAAAATTACAAAAAAACACAACAAAGTTACTAAAAATTCAACTAAAATTAAAATGAAATGAGAAAATATGAAGCAAATTCAATTCAAATTATTAATACAAATTACAATAGTATCTCAATTAAACTAAAACACCACTGTTTCTTCCTCAGTATTTTTGTCTCATTTTCCAGTAAAATATCTATGTCTAAACTATAAATATAAATATCTAAACATTCTCAAATCAAGATGCATTTACTGGAGAGAATTCGATCGAAATAAAGTGAGTTTTTGCTTAAAACCAGAAAAAAATCTGCTAATAGGGTCAGAAAAAATAAACTTAAATCAAAGGGAAAACAAGATTATTTTTCTCACCTAACTGGCAGATTTTTTTTTTCTTGTTTTAAGCATTAAATCAATTAATTGTGATACATAGTTAATAAAGAAACTATTTAAAATGTAAGAATGTTTTGATATTTTACTGAATAAAGGACAAAAATATTTGTTTAGAAAATTATTTTTTTGCAGTGAGTTTGCTTTGGCCAGTTTGCAACTCCTCAGAAACCGCATAGCAACACCCTGGCAACCGCTCAGCAGACGGGTTTTGCACAGACAAACTGCAGTCAGAAATGTTTTTTCGCTGTAGTTTGTTGTCGTGAGAGCAGATCTACAGATGTCAGTAAGCGCAGCTGATGGTGTGACTGATTGACTGGTTTGTGAGGGTTTGAACCCAACTCGACCTCCAGAGACTGAACGAGACCGAACACGCCTGACAAAAGCACAACATAAAAACACACATTCCTTCTGCTCTTCTGGAGAAGATCCAGTACAACAACACGGCTAGTATCACTGATATACTATTACAGTTTAATATTTTGAATTAAATTTTGTTTTTATTTTAAGTTAAAATTTTAGTAATTTTGTTTAGTAGTTTTTTTAATATGTATTTATTATATTTAATAAATATTTATATTTATGATATTTATATTTCTTTTTTAATGTCTATATTTTATTAGTTTTTGTTTATTTTTAAATATGTGTACATTAAAGAGAAATATAAAATTAATAAAAAATAATTAAAACTTATTTTAAGTAACAAAATATTTGTAATTTTAGCTAACAATAGTTAATAGTTAATATAATGTATATATACACATACACACACACACAAAAAAACACACACTCACACTCACACACACTCACATTCTCACACACACACAGAGAGAAACACACACTCTCTCACACAGACACACACCTTTCAGATGAACTCATTTGAACCTCAGTTTCTGTCACCATCAGATCTTTCACAATAAGCTTCACAAACACATTAAATCAGCAATCCATCACTAATAACTACAGAATAACCGTAACCCCTGAAAGAGAACATAAAAACTATTCACTTCACATGTGACTCATGTTTTCCTATCGCAGACGAACTCAGATGTCCTCGAACAGGGTTTCATCATATCACACTAGAGAGAGCCGTGTGTGTGTGCTTCAGGTGTTTGTGAGTAAACACACACACACACACACACATACACACGCACACACAAAGACTCTCACACTCACGCACACACACAAACACACACACACACACACACACACACACACACAAAGACTCTCACACTCACGCACACACACACACACACACCCACACTCAAATACACAAACACACATAAACACACACAGACACACTCACGCACACACACACACACACACACACACACACACCCACACACACACACACGCACACACAATCACACACGCACACACACAGGCACACACACACACACACACACTGTTCAGTAAATTGAACCATTTAAGCAGCTTATGAACGGCGCACTTTATGTGTTGGGTTCCAGTCCACATAATGCATTTATTGCTTGGATTCCCTAATGACTTGTTTATGTATGCTAGATTTCACATTGATTTCATTCATGACAGTTATCAATGGCCAAACAAGAATAACAATAGCCGTTATTAATGGAAATACACAATGTGACAGCAGAAATACTGTCAATGCTGCTGTGTGCTGAGAAACAGGCCTTAAATGCCCACAAATAAGCCAGCGGTACTGTTGGCCTCATCACACTGAAACTGCAATAGTGGTACAAAATATCAAAAATGTGTGTTTGTGTGAGTGAGTGTGTGTGTGTGTGTGTGTGTCTTTCTGTCTGTCTGTGTGTGTGTGTGTGCGTGTGTGAGTGTGTGTGCGTGTGAGTGTGTGTGTGTGTGAGAGAGAGAGAGAGAGTACGGTAAAACAGAAAAAATTACACTCTTTAATTTCCTTATTGGACAACCAACCAATCACAGTCTTCAAAAGACTGTGTCATTCCTAGCAGCGAGGTCAGGCCCGCCTCCTCACTAAGATAAAAGTTTTTGTCTTTTCCTCGCTCAGAGTTGCTCTTAGATTGGTCCTGAATCACTCTTAAGCTAAGACTCCTACATAGAAATGTTTAAGCTAAATTAGGAGCTCTCTGAGAGGATTCTTAGAATCTTTAAGAATACGGGCCCAGAATGTCACATTTTATTATTAGGTGGTTTCAACACATTTATGTTTTACCTAATAAAAAGGACAGCACTTTTAGAGTTTCATTCCCTAATCTGATGTGAGCATAATTATTGAGATAATTGAACTGTAAAAAGTTTAAAAGCTAATATTTAGTTGTGAATCCCTTGCGTGCGATCACAGCAGTGAGTCTGCCACAAACAGACATCCCCAGACTCTTGGTTTCATCCATTGAAATGCTTTTCCCTGCCTTTAATACAGCCATTTTCAACTGTTGCTTGTTTTGGGGAGTTTCCACCTTTAGTCTCCTCTTTAGCTGGTGAAATTCATGTTCACTCACTCACTCACTCACTCACTCTCTCACACACACACACAAACACTCGCACTCACTCACACACACACACACACACACAAGAAATCATTACTTTTATTCATCAAGGCTGCATTAAATTGATCAAAAGTGCTAGTAAAGACATTTATAATGTTACAAAATATTTCTATTTCAAATAAATGCTGTTCTTTTGAACTTTCTATTCATCTGTGAATCCTGAAAAATAAAATGTATCACAGTTTCCACAAAAATATTGTGCAGCACAACTGTGTTTAACATTGATAATAATCAGAAATGTTTCTCGAGCAGCAAATCAGAATATTAGAATGATTTATGAAGATCATGCGACACTGAAGACTGGAGTAATGATGCTGGAAATACAGCTTTGATCACAGAAATACATTACAGTTTAACAGATATTCACATAGAACACCGCTGTTTTACATTAGAATAATATTTACAAATTTTTACAGCATTTTTGATCAAATAAATGCAGCCTTGATGTGCAGAAGAGATGTCTTTCAAAAATACTGAAACATATTTCAGTATATATTTATTTAAACTTTTGAACAGTGGAAAAATCAGGACAGAAACCACACACACACACACACACACAGATCCCCGTGAGCGTTCACAGTTTGGTTTGGGTCTAATGAGCGGCAGTGAGCTGGAAATGAAGGCACATTCTGGAAGCGCAGCTGAAATAACCTGCGTCCATCAGCGGCTTCAGCCGGACAATACAGTCCAGTTACAGATCACAGCCACACGTCTGAACACACTCACTCATCAACCACAGGTGAAATACACGCTTAACCAACATGTCATGCCATTCTAGAGGTTTTATCAGTGTCTGAGGCCTTTCATTCAGTGATTCTCAGTCATTTTGACCATAACAATATTCAAAATATACCCCCTTTTTAATTTACAGAAATTCTAAGTGTCTGTAGATTAAAATAAGTAACTGAAATAATTATAATCAGTTTGGGGGTGAATTAAATTGAGAAATATCTTGAATTTAGTTGTTTCAGCTTATTTTATAGCTTGTTTTGTCTAATTTTAAAGCGTTTTAAGTCATCTTTAGGCCTTTCCATTGAGAACCACTGTCTTAAAGTGTAAGAATCCTCTCATATTCGTTCTGTTTTCTGCTAGGATTTCTGACAAGAACCGATCAAAGGGAATCCTAACCGGAATATTACAATATTCCAGTGCAACCAAAACCAAAATCTAGATCGTTCCTTGTGTGGAATAGATCTAGATCTTTCACAAGTGAATGTATCTTGATTTGATCTTGATCTGTGCAAATCTTTTACTTAATTTGGTGTTCGCTGTCAAAAAGGACCAGCATACAAAAAACTGCTTGTAAATCTATTATTGTGCAATATAATCAACAAATCTTGGATTCAGTCTTATTGTCTACTTGCTTTCTTTCAATTTGCAGATTTTTTATTTCTTTTTAGAACTGATTGATGGTAGGCCTCAGTTTTTGAGTGAAAAAAGCATTTTTTTGTGAATAATTTTGGTAACATTCAAGCAATTTTTGACTAGAAACACCACAAATGTAACAAGGTGGGGGAAAAAATCCCACAAAAGCACAAAAATGATCAACATTTTTTTTGTTAAGTTGTTATAACCCGTGATAATGTTAACTAGCATTTACAGGAAAAGAAAATCCACAAGCAGATTGTTTGGATATTTGTATTGGAAACAAGCATGTCTGCAGTGCAGGGAATCTCCAGCAGTGATTCAGCACGAGCAGCTTGGGTTTATACGGTTAGGGTTTAACTCGGCCTGTGCTGACAGGAGCTCCAGAGACCAGCCTTTAATTATAACAGGAAGCAGAACGACTCTCAGGTGAGAGACACACACACACACACAAGCTCTTTCAAATATACAGACGTTTTACATTTACACTGATATATTCAGCAGATGCTTTTATCGAAATGGCCTGTAAAATGCAAAACACACACGACTGATGGACCACAATAGTGAATACAATAAATAAAATAATTAAAAGAGTTCAGAAAGTAATAAGATCACTGGACGTTTGTGTTTACAGCGTGTTCAACATGGAGAAATGACTTGATGAATGTGATTATAAAAGGTCAAACGCATCTCTCTGCGCATCTGACGATCTGTTTTCTCCGGCTCTGGATCTCAGACGTTCTCTGGCTGTTTCACAGCGTGGATTCGATTCGGCAGAGGATTCTGGGAGAACGGCACAGCTGGCAGAAATATGCTGCTACACACAAACACACACACACACTCATATACACATACACATACTCTCATATACACACACACACTCATACACACACACACACACACACACACATATACACATCTCGGTTGTCCATCGAATCCGATGATGACGTCCACGCCTTTATCGGTGAGATCTTTGGCTAAACAGTCCTATCCTGGACCCACACACTCGATTACAGGTGGCGAATGCTTTTGAGAGATCGACAAAGGCCATAAACATGTCCTGGTGTCTCTCCCGGCACTTTTCCTGAAGCTGCCGGGCTGTGAAAATCATGTCAATCGTGCTCCTATTCTTCCTAAATCCACACTGGGATTCAGGCAGCATTGACTCAGTGATGTTGTTAATGAGTCTATGAAGCATCACCTTGGCCAGGACCTTACCACCCACAGAAAGGAGTGATAAGCCCCTACTATTGCCGCAGATGGCCCTGTCACCCTTGTTCTTATAGATAACAGCAATATTTGCATCTCTCCATTGCTGTGGGATGTAAATCTACTGCTATGCCACTGAGAAGCTTGGTGACACACAGGAGGAAGATGTTAAAGAGCACTGGTGCTAGCACACACCCCTGCCTCACCCCTGTGCGCACAAGGAAGGGCTCGGACTCTTGTCCACCTATGGACACCCAAGCAGTCATCCCATCATGGAAATGGCGGAGAATGTTAACAAATTTATTGGGACAGCCAAAACTGAGGAGTACATCCCATAAGAGCTCTCTTTGCACGGTGTTGAATGCTTTTGAGAGATCGACAAAGGCCATAAACATGTCCTGGTGTCTCTCCCGGCACTTTTCCTGAAGCTGCCGGGCTGTGAAAATCATGTCGATCGTGCTCCTATTCTTCCTAAATCCACACTGGGATTCAGGCAGCATTGACTCAGTGATGTTGTTAATGAGTCTATGAAGCATCACCTTGGCCAGGACCTTACCACCCACAGAAAGGAGTGATAAGCCCCTACTATTGCCGCAGATGGCCCTGTCACCCTTGTTCTTATAGATAACAGCAATATTTGCATCTCTCCATTGCTGTGGGATGTTCTCATCAGTCCAGGCCTTGGTGATGTACCGGTAGAGGGTGTGCATACATATGTACCTCCCCTCCTTCAGTAGCTCAGCAGGGATATTATCAGCGCCAGGGGACTTGTTGTTCTTAAGGGAATGGACAGATGATAGAACCTCCTGAAAGGTTGGTGGTAGGCTGAGATCGTGGATGGGAGGAAGTTTTGGCAGTTCGTCCAGAATGGTGGAGTCTGCACCAGAATCCTGATTAAGCAGGGTGTCAAAATGTTCAGCCCACCTCAACAGGATACTATTTTGGTCCTTCAGAAGTGTTAGACCATCTGCTGTTTTCAGGGAAGTGACGCAGCGATTTGTTGGTCCGTAGATGGTTTTGACAGCATTATAGAAGTTATACATGTCATTTTTATTGGCAAAAGACTGGATTTCATATGCCTTTTCAGTCCACCATTGATTCTGCATGGCCCGTATTTCCCTTTGCACTTTCCCCTGGATTGCCTGCAAATGCTGTCTGGTCTTGGTGGATGAAGGGTTTTCTAAAGTTGCCCGGTGTGCTATGTGCATATCCTTAAGCAAGTTGTGGATGGTGTCTGAGTTATCGTCAAACCAATCTTGGTGGTTCCTGCTCTTATAGCCGATGGATTGGGCTGCTGCCTCGTAGAGCACAGAGCTGATATATGTCCACTGTTGTTCCATGGTGTTTTCTGAGCTCAGACAAGGTTCCGACTCCCTTAGTTTCTCATCTAGGAGACGCCGAAACTCATTTCTTGCTTCTGTGTTTCCCAAATGGTTACAATTTAGCTTCTTTTTGTTGGGCTTTTGCAGCCGCAGGGGGGGGGCGCACTTTCATATGGAGCTTGGCCACAATCATACAATGGGCTGTCCAGCACTCTGCACCTCTAAAAACTATTAACAAACAAATTCTAAAACTAGAAAGGCAGCTAGCCATAAAACTTGTTTAACCTAGCTAACCGAAACAGCTGCCACTCAAACCCAGTTGATAGCGACCAAATACCCTGTGCCGCTGCCGTGCAGGGTTCTGACTAGGAGCTCCCAGTCTATTCATACCTGCTCCCGTTGCCAGACGCCCCATCGCCATCAGACTTTAACCATATGTGAGGTCCAGATATTATCACCGTGGTCAGAGGTGGAAACCTGCGCAAGGAGAGTTTTAAAGTGCCAAAGGGGGTGCGCCATCCACAGGTATTTCTGTGAGACTTGATAGAATGGTATTCTTGATGGCAAATCCTACTCCATAGAGATGTTGTCCACCTGGAGGGAAACCATTCCAGAAGAAGGTGTAACCCGTCCCTTCCTCTGTTAGAGAACCTTCATCCAGAAGCCTGGTCTCACTCAGGGCTGCAATATCGATGTTGTAACGGCTCAACTCAGCAGCGATCAGGGCTGTTCTCCAGTGAGGTCTGTCAGAAGTACCATGTGAGTCCAGAAGAGTCCTTACATTCCATGTTGCCAGTTTTATGCTCTATTGTTTCTTATTTTTCTTATTTCGACCGCAGTAGTGGAATAACCCGACAGGCGCAGTAACCTATCCAGGTAAGTGATTGAATGGGCAATTTTTAGGCCACCTTTTCTAGGCCCTTCCGCAATTGAGGTGAGCAGTGCGGTCCCTAAATAGGGCTGCTCAGTCGCACAGGGGTCTGCCGAAACAGCTGCCACTCAAACCCAGTTGATAGCGACCAAATACCCTGTGCCGCTGCCGTGCAGGGTTCTGACTAGGAGCTCCCAGTCTATTCATACCTGCTCCCGTTGCCAGACGCCCCATCGCCGTCAGACTTTAACCATATGTGAGGTCCAGATATTATCACCGTGGTCAGAGGTGGAAACCTGCGCAAGGAGAGTTTTAAAGTGCCAAAGTGGGTGCGCTATCCCCAGTAGCACTATCTTCACCATGATTAGGTAAATCCCGGTGGCAAGGGTGGTCCCAGGACATCCGGTCCCCCATCTTGGCTGCAGGAGGTTGCCGGGTCCTTCATCTGTTAAGGCCCACCTATTGTGCACCTCCAGCGCATTGATTTTCTGTCAGGGTGTGCTCCCTTAGCCTTGTCTCAATAGACTTACCACAAGGCAGTGGGGCTATTTGCCCATAGCTGGGACAGTGGTTGACGGACATCAGGGCATTTCCACTCATCGATGGGCCTGCATGCCACGTCTCTGGGGCCCACTGCTGCTCCGAGATCCCCTGTAGTTTAGCCTGGGACCGTATGATACCCAGTTTCCATGTGTGGCCGCGAGGAGGCGCTACAGGAGTCTTGGTGGTGGAGAGGCTCTGTACTGGCAGGAAGAGACTTACGCACTCGGCTCCTCTTTTCACCCACTATCAAGTAGGCTAGCCAGCGGCAGCAGCTGTAAGCAGAGAGTAGCAGGCAGAGAGCACAGAAAGCGCAGCACGACATGCAACATGCAGCATGCACTAACATGCACTAACTACCAGCGTCACTACACTACTGCACTAGACGCTTCACACACACCCTGTGTGCCAAACACACACACACAATGAGGGTGAATAAACAATGACAGACTTTTCATTTTTGGTGAACTATGCCTTTAAGACCATTGCACAGCTGATCCCTTTCCACTCATGAATTACAACCCGTCCTGACCATCAGCGGAAGGGTGGGTGTTCTTTATACAGATCTGACTCTATAAACCGAAGTCTCTAGTATTATGGACCCCAGAGATTTCTAGATTAAGAAGAGAACAAAACCTATACATTTTAAACAGACGGGTGTAAACAGGAGGTGTATAAATTATCTATCATCCAGAAGCCTGGTCTCACTCAGGGCTGCAATATCGATGTTGTAACGGCTCAACTCAGCAGCGATCAGGGCTGTTCTCCGGTGAGGTCTGTCAGAAGTACCATGTGAGTCCAGAAGAGTCCTTACATTCCATGTTGCCAGTTTTATGCTCTATTGTTTCTTATTTTTCTTATTTCGACCGCAGTAGTGGAATAACCCGACAGGCGCAGTAACCTATCCAGGTAAGTGATTGAATGGGCAATTTTTAGGCCACCTTTTCTAGGCCCTTCCGCAATTGAGGTGAGCAGTGCGGTCCCTAAATAGGGCTGCTCAGTCGCACAGGGGTCTGCCGAAACAGCTGCCACTCAAACCCAGTTGATAGCGACCAAATACCCTGTGCCGCTGCCGTGCAGGGTTCTGACTAGGAGCTCCCAGTCTATTCATACCTGCTCCCGTTGCCAGACGCCCCATCGCCGTCAGACTTTAACCATATGTGAGGTCCAGATATTATCACCGTGGTCAGAGGTGGAAACCTGCGCAAGGAGAGTTTTAAAGTGCCAAAGGGGGTGCGCCATCCCCAGTAGCACTATCTTCACCATGATTAGGTAAATCCCGGTGGCAAGGGTGGTCCCAGGACATCCGGTCCCCCATCTTGGCTGCAGGAGGTTGCCGGGTCCTTCATCTGTTAAGGCCCACCTATTGTGCACCTCCAGCGCATTGATTTTCTGTCAGGGTGTGCTCCCTTAGCCTTGTCTCAATAGACTTACCACAAGGCAGTGGGGCTATTTGCCCATAGCTGGGACAGTGGTTGACGGATGGCAGGACATGTCCACACTGTCTCTGGGGCCCACTGCTGCTCCGAGATCCCCTGTAGTTTAGCCTGGGACCGTATGATACCCAGTTTCCATGTGTGGCCGCGAGGAGGCGCTACAGGAGTCTTGGTGGTGGAGAGGCTCTGTACTGGCAGGAAGAGACTTACGCACTCGGCTCCTCTTTTCACCCACTATCAAGTAGGCTAGACAGTGGCAGCAGCTGTAAGCAGAGAGTAGCAGGCAGAGAGCACAGAAAGCGCAGCACGACATGCAACATGCAGCATGCACTAACATGCACTAACTACCAGCGTCACTACACTACTGCACTAGACGCTTCACACACACCCTGTGTGCTACACACAATCACACACAACAGTTTTTATAACACACAAAAACAGGTTTTATAATGCAGCATCTGTATTGATGGTAAATGTGTGTAAATGAATTTATTTTTTGTGGTTTTCATTTACAATAAAATTAGATAAACAATAAAACTGTACAAAATACGGTAATTGTGTACAATTACAATTTTCATAATTTATTCATAATTTGAATAAAAACAAAGTAAATACAGACCTGATGCACATTCACAATCATCATTTTGAAATGATCTTGCAGATTTTTTTTTGGAAAAGGTACACTGCATTTATACACATCTGATATCGTAATTAGTACGACTTCACAAACTTTCCAGGACTAGAAAGTGTCTATCGTGCTGTGTGTTGTTGTTCTGTATGCCGTGCATCTTTATGAATGATCTTTTCATTCGTTATGAGCGATTAAAGGTGTGTGCTGATGTTCATGAGGGATGTTGGTGGGTTTTGTGTGGCGGTTCTGATTGGATCAGTCATGAGGGCATCAGACAGCAGATTCACAGAAACACCTGCGACTGCGCCTTTAGCTATCAGCGACACTCATCTGAAAACACACAATGAGCCAGCATGAGCGCGCCGAACCACGCTATGACTCTTTATAACGGCTAAATATGGGGAGAAGCGATGGAGGAGAGATACAGAGACACACTGATTCATTGAGAGCAAGACGAGAAGGAAAAAACAGAGAATGTGTGTGTGAGACGTTCATCAGTTATCAGTAAAGCATAAACACTCCCTGAAGCAGAACTTCCACCCTCATCAGAGAGACACCTACATGACAGACAGGTGTGTGTGTGTGTGAGAGAGAGAGAGAGAGAGAGAGAGAGAGAGAGAGAGTGTGTGTGTGTGTGTGTG
>NW_015654504.1:245899-252329 GCF_001515625.1 Sinocyclocheilus rhinocerous
GAGTGTGTGTGTGTGTGTGTGTGTGTGTGTGTGTTTCCTGCAGCTGCTGTCCAGATGAATTTCAAAAGTTCCTCTGCAGGTTCATCTCTCTCTCTCTTTCTGTTCTTCATCATAATCATGTCGGAAAGGATTGTGGGATATAAAGGAACAGAAAAGCAAATATTTGAGCAGATTCTGCATGTGTTTATCAGCAGATGTTTGGAGGATCCTCCTAAGCTCTTCTGACAAACACATCTAACACTGTACTCCTCTGATTATGAGGACGAGCCTCTAGATGGCGCCGATTCAACTGAACAGATTCACAAACAACTGTATATGAGCTACTATCCACAGCCAGCATTCAGTCTCATTCAGAAGCGTTTGTCTGTAGTTCAACAGTCTCAGATCAGAGTGTTGTCCACCTTTAGCTTTAGTTTCTTTCATGTCTCACTTCAAAGAACAATCCTGCTTTATGATTATTAAACACAAACATATGCAGCACATATTTCCCATGGCATTCAGAAGCCTTTCATGCATCTCTCTCTCTCTCTCACACACACACACACACACACACACACCTTGTGCTGTACTGCCATCTCATGGCTCATAGTAGAACTGCAGTGACACTAAATTCACTGTACTAGTACTGTACACTGTACTGAATTTAGTAGTAATATTACATGTTTATTTCTTGGTAATGCACATTTGACAGTAAAGCACTGCGCTTGAGTTCGGAAGCATTCAAAATGTACTTTTATTAACAGTAATGTGCAAAAAAAAAAAGTTTTATACAAAAAATGAACATATTCTAACATTAAATGTACCATTATTCTTCTATAGTGTTACGAAACTGACCGACAACTTCTGTGATTATAAAATGTGTGCTCTTGCTTTATGTGTGAGTCAGTCGCAAACTGAGAAGTTTGTTTTTTTCAAGGCACTTCATGACCTTTCTTACTTCATACACAAAAAAAGAGCAACACTTTGACAAAATTTGATTTCTTGATGATTTGATATTTTATAATAGTGCTTTTATAATTTTAAGATATAAAGCAAAAAGTATAAATGTAAGAGTAATACATCATTATAAACTGTAAAGGGTCTACTTTTATTTGTGTGCACTCACAATATCAACAAAACGTTGTGCTTTTATGAAATAAAGAAAACACACGCTTTCTGCCGTCTCGGTCTTGAACAGGAGCGCTTCACAATGATGAACCTAAACTCAGCGAATTGCCTCACAGACATGATAAAAATATATAGAAAGCTTTAAATTACAACAAAACGTTGTGCTTTTATGAAATAAAGAAAACACACGCTTTCTGCCGTCTCGGTCTTGAACAGGAGCGCTTCACAATGATGAACCTAAACTCAGCGAATTGCCTCACAGACATGATAAAAATATATAGAAAGCTTTAAATTATACTTTAAAATGAAAAATAGAAACTATTTCACTACGTAATCCCTAAAGATGCATTTCTCTCTAAAGGCACGTCCAATGAGGAGTCATTTTTTTCCACAATAATTGATGGATGTCTAAACTATAAAAATAATAAAAAGCCTAAAACAGGCCCGATTATAATTTGCGTTTTATTTTATAATTCTGTACGATTAAAAAATAAAACACAAATTATAATGGCATATATGTAAAACTTCGTCTTATAATTGTGTAGCTGCTTATATTTTCTGATTTTTATGTTGCTCTGTTCTGAATACCTTAAAATGTAAAGGATTTGCTGCAACGCAATTTTGTCTGATATGTGAATTATTTATTAGCCTATTTTTTTATTTTTTTTATCCATGCAGCAAATGCTTTAAAACTAGCTTAAAAAAATTACTTTATTGCATTGCAGATGCTTTTAAATTACTTTTTTGCTGTAGGCTTACCCGATCTCATGAAAGTGGGTAAGAAATAGTATGAATCTATTCTATGGTGGTTTTTAGCTGTATTAAAGGCAAATGCTGTGTTTGTCCAGCAGGTGTTAGTTATCATTAACATTTTAATTAATTTATTATTTTTTATATGTTCGCCTTCATATAAATTTTAGTTGAAATTGTAGTAAATCTGTTGTGTTTTTGCTAGACTTTCCCCCTTCGTATTTTGTTATGTCTATGTAGTTTTTATAATTTTTTATTTAAGTTTTATTTATTTTAGTTCATAAGTTGAACTAGTTAAACTTTATTAAAATTACGTGTTTTGTGCACGCAGTCTGTCCGGCATGAATTCGTCACTTCCAATATCCAGCGACTACTAAATTGTCCCTAGTAATAATTTTGATCAAACAATTAAATATATGCATATGTAACCATTGTTTATGTAATTTCAGTCGCATCTGAAATAGATCACACCATTGATATTGAGAAATTAAATACGCTAGAAAACATTTAATAGCCTATGTGTGGATATAGTGTTTACAATTTGACATTGACTATCACTCTAGACTAATACAATCATACAACAATAATTTCTCAAATATTTATTACAATATATACTGATACATCTTATCACTTAAATTGTATGAGAGACTGGATCATGGATGCTAATGTCCTACTGTGCTGACAGTGTCGTGTAAACATGACTGAAGACGCGAAAAGAGGAGGAACAGACAAACCGATTCAATTGAGTGAGTCATTTACACTGGAACCGCTCCGATTGATTCAAACACGTGACTTCCATCATTAAGTTAAAGCGATTCACTAGCAAAAACCAGATCAAAAGAGCCTTTCATTTCCGAATTTCGACATCGCTTGTAACGATTTTAAAGGGGTCATATGATGCGATTTCAATTTTTCCTTTCTCTTTGGAGTGTTACAAGCTCTTGGTGCATAAAGAAGATCTGTAAAGTTGCAAAGACTAAAGTCTCAAATCCAAAGAGATATTCTTTATAAAAGTTCAGAGTCAGCCACACCTACCTAAAACGCCTCGTTCTAACACGCCCCCACATGTCTACATCACTATGTGGGAAGATTTGCATAACGCCGCCCAAATGTTCACGCAAAGAAAGAAGGCGTAACTTTTATTCTCGCTGTAGTATTGTTGACGCTGCAGCCATGTCGTGAAGATGCTGTGTGCTTCGTTGTGAAAGTGAAACTACTTTGTTTGGTCTTCCAAAAGAGGACGATATCTGCTTCGTCATGCCTGGAGCTGATCTGTGCTGGTCGCTGAGGGAATACATCAACTTTCACCATGGACGTAGCGGAGTTCAGCCCGGGGTCGTCACATGTGGTTGCCGCTCACTCTATCCCGGCCTCAGCTCACTCTTCCCCGGCCTCAGCTCACTCTAGCCCGGCCTCAGCTCACTCTAAGCCGGGGCTTCCCCTCACGCTAGGCCGCTGTGTTTTTCGTTGTGAAAGCGAAACTACTTTGTTTGGTCTTCCAAAAGAGGACACGACTACAAATCAGTGGTATTTACAACACTGTTCCAGAACAGTTCAACCCAAATATTCAGATGTGTCCAGCGCATTTTATGGAATTTTTATGGACTGTTTCCTGATCCTGGTAGAGTAGACTACAATGCCGGCTGTTCTGACTCACAGACTGTAAGTACGTTTTCACTTAAAGGATTTGCCACTGATGATTCAAACGCGAGTTTTGGGCAGTAGAGTAGCACTTGTTGTTTGTCATTTCTCTGATCACAAATGCAACGGGGTTTTATGTTTACGCGGCGCAATGCAACGCAATGCGTAAAAAGACAGTATAAGACAGTCATTATAAGCGCTCCAATTTGGATCACGTGTCGTGAATCATTTGATTCAGATCGGAACTTCGAAGCGGGTTCGCGAATCATTTGATTCGGCTCAGTCAGGACGTCGTTCGGTGCGGGTTCGTGAATCTTCGGAGCGCAGATCGCGATTCTTTTTCGGATTTATTTTTTGTTAGACTTTACACAAAACATCAACATTGTTTTTTTGTTTTTTTTGTAGGGTAACCACAGTTTTACTACAAATACCATGGTTAAACTATGGCTAGTGTAGCAAAACCATGGCTAATTTGTGATTACCATGGTTTAACTAGTTATTTGTGACCAGGGCCGTGGCCTGGTGGCTAGAGCCACTGCCCCTTTGCCCTCATCGGCTGAGTTGCCCCTCTTCTAAAATAACAACAAAATATCCACGTTTTTAAAATTAGAATGTCTAATCAAATGATTGTTCCCGATCAGATCTAATTTAAATAACACAAAATTCGCTGTTGTTGGCACACTTTGTAGACAAAAAAAAACAATGCCTTCACAAAAAAAGAAGACTGAGACAGAAAGAAAGAGCGAAGGGAGGCTGCTAAAGGCAGTTCAACATTGCAAACATGAACTCAAAGCACCAGCAAGCCAGCAGCTAAATCATCATATAGAATATTTAGCAGTTTGTCACACTTTAATTCTTGTACTTAAGTCTATTTCCCATTATAATCACTTGTCTTGATACTAGTAATCTATAACACATCATATTTTATTAAAACATAGGCCTATAAATAGTTAAAAAATAATATAAATTAATAAATGACAATGTCAAAGTAAATGTAATAAATGCTCTAAATTAGTTGTTTATTAGTATATAATATAGCATTTCCTTTTACAAACAGTCATATTTCTTTACTTTAACAACATAAAACCAACCAAATGAAGTTTAAATTTCAATATTTAATTGTTTGCATTTCTGAAACAATATGTTGAACACCAAATATAGATTTATGCTGTGAAATATTAAATTAAATGTCTAATACTATTAGGGGAGAGTGGGGTAAGATTAGCCATTTTTTTACTTATGTGGTCCTCAAGATGAGTTAAAATGATGCAGAAGTACAATGAAAGTATCCTATCCTAATGAAAGTATTCCGATCATTTTAAATGATCAGAACTCAATTTACCCCACAACATTTGGCTCACTTTGCCGCATAGCTGACATTTTTGAAAAAAAAAAAGCTACTGTCGCTTACCAGTTCAGGCTAATATTTAGCTAAATGATTTGCATTGTTTTATATGTTGCTAATAAAAGTGTACAGTTGCCAAGATAAACGGGGCGGGTCAACTTACCCCACTCTCCCCTACTTCCATTGAAGATGAGGCAGAAGCAGGCTCAGAGAGTGAGGGAGAGCCCACTCTATCAAAACATCTACGATAAAGTCTGAAGTTATTACAGAGTGTGCTGTCTTCTCTTTTAATTGTATATATGTAACAACTGGATATTTGTATTAACAAGCACCCACCCCCCTAGTGCCCCTTTTTTTGGTTTTGGGCCACTGCCCCTCAAAATGTCTGTGCACGGCCCTGTTTGTGACTATTTTTTTGGTTGACCAAAATGTGCGGTTCATTGGTAAACAAGTGAATGAATCTTCCTCAAAAGAGACAAAAACAGCAACTCACTTCAATGTCTGACTTATAATTATAATTACAATTACGTCCATAAGCTATTTGTGAAAACTTCATATTTAAGGAGAGAACTATAGTTTCCAAAGTCGGACATCGCTTGTTATGAATTTCAAGGGTGTAGAGTTTAATAGAGACACTATGACATGATCCTATCAATATCAGACACTACTAAATTATCCCTAGCAATAATTTTGATCAAACATTTAAATGTCTGCTGTCTGTCCTCACCAATGCCCAAATCAAACCTGCACCCTTGGAATTAAGAGAGAGATTGACTTCACAGAGATAACATAAAAATTTAATAATTTTGAAATAAAAACAATCACAAGTAAACAGTTACTAAAAGTGAATTTATAAAAAGTAAAATTAAAATAATTTTAAATAGACAACAATCACAATAAAAAACACGTGAAATGCTGAAATATTGCTGAAATATTTCATTAGACTACTTCTATGTTGTGACCATTAACCACCATCAGAGAATTAGCTGAATCTGTTCCTTCTATTTATTGAAGTTGTGTTCAGAAAGAGCACATTTTTCATTGAATGAAAATTGAATTGAACTGAATGAAACGGTTGTGAACTGAGTTTATATGTCTGAAACTGAATTTCTGATTTACTGATGTTTCATAATCACATCATCCATCACAGAGATGTGTAATGTATGGAGTGTGATTTAAATACATGAATATGCTAATGACATGGATTATTATGCAAAGAGTAAATGTCAAGGATTTAACGCTTTAAATCAAAAGAATGTGTTTTGTCTAAATATGTTAAAGCTGCAGATCACTGAACATTATCAATAACATTTATTATCATATGATCCATAACATGATTGTAAATATTCTCTCTGGCTTTTTTTTGTGTGTGTGCAATATGATGTCGTAGCATTATTGCTGCTCCACTGTATCATGAATATCTGCATGATATGAGAAACACAGACAGCAGAGCATCCATCAGATTACTGTTCATTCAAATGCAGATGAGCTACTGTGTGCGTGTTTGCGTGTGTGTGTGTGCGTGCGAGTGTGTGTGTGTGTGTGTGCGCGTGTGCGTGCGTGTGTGTGTGTGCGTGAGTGTGTGCG
>NW_015654504.1:255081-259329 GCF_001515625.1 Sinocyclocheilus rhinocerous
TAAAAGTGTACAGTTGCCAAGATAAACGGGGCGGGTCAACTTACCCCACTCTCCCCTACTTCCATTGAAGATGAGGCAGAAGCAGGCTCAGAGAGTGAGGGAGAGCCCACTCTATCAAAACATCTACGATAAAGTCTGAAGTTATTACAGAGTGTGCTGTCTTCTCTTTTAATTGTATATATGTAACAACTGGATATTTGTATTAACAAGCACCCACCCCCCTAGTGCCCCTTTTTTTGGTTTTGGGCCACTGCCCCTCAAAATGTCTGTGCACGGCCCTGTTTGTGACTATTTTTTTGGTTGACCAAAATGTGCGGTTCATTGGTAAACAAGTGAATGAATCTTCCTCAAAAGAGACAAAAACAGCAACTCACTTCAATGTCTGACTTATAATTATAATTACAATTACGTCCATAAGCTATTTGTGAAAACTTCATATTTAAGGAGAGAACTATAGTTTCCAAAGTCGGACATCGCTTGTTATGAATTTCAAGGGTGTAGAGTTTAATAGAGACACTATGACATGATCCTATCAATATCAGACACTACTAAATTATCCCTAGCAATAATTTTGATCAAACATTTAAATGTCTGCTGTCTGTCCTCACCAATGCCCAAATCAAACCTGCACCCTTGGAATTAAGAGAGAGATTGACTTCACAGAGATAACATAAAAATTTAATAATTTTGAAATAAAAACAATCACAAGTAAACAGTTACTAAAAGTGAATTTATAAAAAGTAAAATTAAAATAATTTTAAATAGACAACAATCACAATAAAAAACACGTGAAATGCTGAAATATTGCTGAAATATTTCATTAGACTACTTCTATGTTGTGACCATTAACCACCATCAGAGAATTAGCTGAATCTGTTCCTTCTATTTATTGAAGTTGTGTTCAGAAAGAGCACATTTTTCATTGAATGAAAATTGAATTGAACTGAATGAAACGGTTGTGAACTGAGTTTATATGTCTGAAACTGAATTTCTGATTTACTGATGTTTCATAATCACATCATCCATCACAGAGATGTGTAATGTATGGAGTGTGATTTAAATACATGAATATGCTAATGACATGGATTATTATGCAAAGAGTAAATGTCAAGGATTTAACGCTTTAAATCAAAAGAATGTGTTTTGTCTAAATATGTTAAAGCTGCAGATCACTGAACATTATCAATAACATTTATTATCATATGATCCATAACATGATTGTAAATATTCTCTCTGGCTTTTTTTTGTGTGTGTGCAATATGATGTCGTAGCATTATTGCTGCTCCACTGTATCATGAATATCTGCATGATATGAGAAACACAGACAGCAGAGCATCCATCAGATTACTGTTCATTCAAATGCAGATGAGCTACTGTGTGCGTGTTTGCGTGTGTGTGTGTGCGTGCGAGTGTGTGTGTGTGTGTGTGCGCGTGTGCGTGCGTGTGTGTGTGTGTGTTTTCCTTTTTTCTGCTCGCTCACGCACACCCACACACACCAAACACACTAAAATTACCAAAACTTATACTTAACTTAAAAAAGAAAACTGAAAACATACAAATAAAAGTTAATTCAATTTAAATACTATAAAATTACATAAACAATACTAAAATAACACTGACAACTAGTTAACAGTAATGAAGCTTCACACTGTAAAACACTATATAAGTTATTGTATATCAATTATAAGTAAAATAAAGACTACTGTAATACTAAAGTTTAACTGAAAAAATATATTTAAAAAAAACAGTCATTTTATTTCAGCTTGCAAGGCAACATTTCTAATTTTCATTTAGTTTATCTTGAAGTAGCAAAAAATATTATGAAAACTATATTGACATAAAAAAGCTAATAAAATGACAAAAACAACAAAATACTAATAGTTTAACTAAAACTAAGATGGAAATGAAAATATCAAATAAAGAACTGATACTGAAATAGCGCTGTGAGTTAACGTGCCGTTCACTGGGTTTGTGTTCCTCTGGTTCCTGAAGTGGTTTAGTGAATTTGATCCAGCTCACGCTCTGGTTTCTGGTCTTCTGCTCTGGTTTCTGGTCTTCTGCTCTGGTTTCTGGGGTTCAGCTCTGGTTTCTGGTCTTCTGCTCTGGTTTCTGGGGTTCAGCTCTGGTTTCTGGTCTTGTGCTCTGGTTTCCGGTCTTCAGCACTGGTTTCTTCAGCACTGGTTTCTGGTCTTCAGCTCTGGTTTCTGGTCTTCTGCTCTGGTTTCTGGTCTTCTGCTCTGGTTTCTGGTCTTCTGCTCTGGTTTCTGGTCTTCAGCTCTGGTTTCTGGGGTTGTGTGGGGTCGACAGGGTCATGTTTCCTCGGGCCGCTGCGCAGGGGGCCGACACATCTGGAACATCCATCACTCCACAATCCTTCAGTACTGCACTGACGGAAAGTTCAGCCTTAAATGATCGTCCTGTCATCGTTTGTTCACCCTCATGTCCTTCCAAACCCATATCTGTTCTTCTGTGGAAAACAACAGATCTATTTTGAGGAAAGTCCTGCTCAGTTTGTCCACAGTGAACGAGGGCAAAGCTTTCAAGCTTCAAAACAACATAACCTCATAATGCATCAAGTCTTCTGAAGTCAGATGACAATTTCAGTCATTATTCACTCTTCTGAGATGAATCTTTTCTATAAACCAGTAGATTCATTTCACAAAACCAGACTGATTTTATGAATGCTAAATGTCTCATTTTATAAGATTTAGAACAGCATGAAGGTTAGTAAATACTGACAAAATGTTACATCTTGCATTAACTATTTATAGATTTTTAAGTGTAATCCAGGTGAAATGTATACCATTTTTAGTAATTGAAGTAAAACTGAAATAAATGTAACAATTATCAGATTAAAAGCTTATAGAACTTAAAAATTAGAAGCATTGCCTTAGAAACGAACTCAAGTTTGAATAAGTTGAAGTACCAAAATTACTCAAAATGAAATAAAATATACAGCGAAATATAAACAAATAAAAATGACAGAAGCAAATAACATGACTAAAACAAACTAAACTTAAAATGAAAATGGTAATAAAATCAAATTCATATTAAATACTAGAATATTAATACTTTTAATTAATACTAAAATAACAATGGCAATGAGCAGCAAAGTTGTAAATGAAAGATTATTGGAATATGTTTTACAAGAAAATACTATTTCTATGGAAGCTTGTTTTTTTTGCAACTGAATAAAAATCAAAAAGGTAATTGTTACTTTTAATCTCACAATTCTCACTTTTTTTATATATATCTTTTTATTTTATATCTTGCTATTCTTACTTTTTTTTTTCCAGAATTGTGTGATATAAACTTGCAATTGTAAGAAAATAGTCTTTTATTTTCCAGTTCTTTAGAATTAGACTTTATAAAAAGCAATTGCAAGCTTATGTCTTGCAGTTCTGAGACACTGAATAAAAATCAAAAAGGTAATTGTTACTTTTAATCTCACAATTCTCACTTTTTTTATATATCTTTTTATTTTATATCTTGCTATTCTTACTTTTTTTTTTCCAGAATTGTGTGATATAAACTTGCAATTGTAAGAAAATAGTCTTTTATTTTCCAGTTCTTTAGAATTAGACTTTATAAAAAGCAATTGCAAGCTTATGTCTTGCAGTTCTGAGAAAAAAAAGAGAATTGCAAGAAAAAAAATTCAGAATTGCGTGATTAAAAATCCATAGCTACCTTTTTGTTTTTTCATTTAGTGGCAAAAACAGGCTGGCATATATTTAAGTCTTTTTACTTTAAAATGTCATGTTTAATTCAATGTTATACTTGCTGTTTCTTTGTAACCATTTGTAAAACCTATTAGCAAAATCAAAGTGAAAAAGTAAATCCTGCACCAAAAGTTCTGTGTATAGACTTGACTTTTATTAGATAAGCTTTGACAGATTTGAATAAATCATACTGAACTCTGATTAATAGACCCAGAACAGCTTTTCCTCCAGCGTATCAGAGCTGATTATCTGTGATAACTGAGGGTCAAACAGACTCTTCTGTGTTGCTCTGCTGATGAAGACGAGGGTCTGTTCCTGCAGCAGGAGGTCAGGAGGTCAGAGCTCTCGTCTGACGCGAATCTGACATGACAAGCTGAAGAGGAGAAAATGTGTGTGTGTGAGTGTGAGTGTGTGTGTGTGTGTGAGAGTGTGTGTGAGTGAGTGTGTGTGTGTGTGTGTGTGTGTGTGAGTGAGTGTGTGTGAGTGTGTGTCTGTGAGTGTGAGTGTGAGTGTGAGTGTGTGTGTGTGT
>NW_015654504.1:259934-260871 GCF_001515625.1 Sinocyclocheilus rhinocerous
GTCTGTGTGTGTGTGAGTGAGTGTGTGTGTGTGTGTGTGTGTGTGTATGTGTGTGTGTGTGTGTGAGTGTGTGTGTGTGTGTGTGTGTGAGGCAGACAGGTTATTGATTGTCTCCTTCATGATGATGACTGGACGCTCCAGGGACGAACCGACAGGTTTCTTCAGAGCAACAAAAGCTGTGCTGTTCACTGACCTCCTGAGAAACCCTCACAGATCAGACGATGATCGAAACCTGAACAACAGGACAGAATAACAAGAGTTTTAATGAAACTTAATGTTTTAAGTAAGCGTCAGAATAACTGCAGTAATATCTCCAGATGAACACTTACTAGACTGAAGCAGCTCAGCTTTACTTGATTCTCCATCAATCATGTTTTAGAGTCTCAAATCTGATCCTCAGGATCTTTTGAGGAGCGTTTGTTTCCAGAAGCTTTACTTTCACTGTTCCTCAGCGGAGGAATGATCTTCACAAGCCTCCAGAACATCTCACATCTTCTGAGGAGCCTTTATTTCTTCAGCTCTCAATCAGCATTGCATTGCATTACTCTGAATAAAATGGAGCTGTTTATTCTTACTGTATCAGACTATATGAGCCATAAAAGCCTGACGGAGCAAATATGACTAAAAAATACATATGCAAACTTTTTTAATATACTTTTAATATTTTGTCTAAAGCTTTAACAATTTAAAAAATTAAGATCTTTCAAAAGGCATTATTATAAAACGGAGCGTTCCGGTCCTTGATTCTGATTGGCTGAGCTGCGTTCGAAGCTGTTGTAAATTACTCTACAAACATACACCTTTGTTTACTTCTGTAAACCACTTTGTTGCAACCACAACTGATTCTGAGGAACTACATTGTTTGGTGGAAGAATACTGTTTTTATTAATATCATTACACTTTATTTGCTCTGTTTTATTTTGTGAAACCTTACTAC
>NW_015654504.1:261131-294703 GCF_001515625.1 Sinocyclocheilus rhinocerous
AAATGACTCTGGAAAGTAACATACACCTTTGTTTTCGTTTGTGTGTTGCTCGGCAACCACTTTGTTGGAACCACAACTGTTTCTGAGGAACTACATTGTTTGGTGGAAGAATACTGTTTTTATTAATATCATTACACTTTATTTGCTCCGTTTTATTTAGTGAAACCTTACTACGTATATGGAATAACCGTTTTATAAATGCAATAAGCCCCGTGAAGCCGTGGTTTACAGTGAATTTATAACAGCTAAGGGGCGATGTTAGGCACAACGCGAGCTTATTTATTCTTCACTCTCTAGAACAGACACTTCTCGTCTAAAGCAGCTCTTTGTCCATCAGATGAAAGTACCATCATAAATAAAAACAGAGCGCATCCCTCCATCTGTCCTCTGCTTTCATGAAGGAGCGCACGTATAATCACGTCTCTGCTGTGACTTCAGACGCTCGTTTATGATCCTGCTCTCATGATAAGCGTCTCGGAGCGTGTCTGTGTTTGGGCGAGTGCAGACTCATCACACGCAGGTGTTTGTGAAGAGAATCAGATCACAGGCCAGCAACAAATCAAACCCAACTCAGTTACTTTCATTCATTCATCAGGGATGGTGTTGTCTTCGTAATCTTTCATCAGTATGTAATAAACACACTTTACACTATCACATCCGTTCACTAGAGAAAACCAAATCCTGCATTGCTTTCACCTCATTAAATATCATATTCTCACATCAAACACACATTTATACATCAGTGACGTTTGTTAAAGGGACGGTTCACCAAAAATGAACATTTTTGTCATCATTTACTCTTCCTTGAGTTGTTTCAAACCTGCAGGAGTTTCTGGTAACACTTTACTTAAAGCCTTTATGCATAAAGCATTATAAAAGTAGTTTTAATGCATTAATTATGCCTTGTGATGCACCTTATGATGCATTGTACAATCTCATGAATAATTGTAACCACAGTTAATACTTTATAACACTTTTCAGTTCATCGTTACACTATGCATTTTAAATTTGGCTATAATTATTTACAACAGGATACAACATACATTATGAATAATTATAATGCATTATACCCTTTAATACCCCTTTATAATGCATTATACATAAAGGCTTTAAGTGTTACCGAGTTTCTTTCTTCTGTTGAACTCAAAACAAGATGTTTTGAAGAATGTTGGGAACCAAACAGTTGACGGTAGCCATTGACTTTCATAATAAGTAGGGCTGCACGATAAATCTCATGGGATATTTAACGCGCATCTTGTCAGTAAAGCCATTCTGTAATCAGCGGTAAATCTCCATCACCTGCGGGCTTTCACATTGAGCAGCATTTACTACACAGAGCCGTTGTTCACTGACGAGCTGCGCAAAAAATCGCGCGAATATGAACGTGGTTTTGCGCAGCTTGTCGGTGAACAACGGCTCTGTGTAGTTAATGCTGCTCAATGTGAAAGCCCGCAGGTGATGGAGATTTACCGCTGATTACAGAACCGGCTTTACTGATAAGATGCACGTTAAATAATCGCATGCGATTTATCGTGCAGCCCTAATAATAAGGGAAATATACTCTGGAAGTCAATGGCTACCGTCAACTGATTGGTTCCCAACATTCTTTAACCTCCTACAGAAGTTAATCACTGCTTTCTTTTAATATAAGATACTGTTTTATACTGTGAGAAGCCTTGAATATCTCTTGAAAATGTCACCAAATTCTTTATATTATATGCAAACGTTTTCATTCAAAAACAAATATGCTCTACTTCTTCTTTGTGTCTTCCAACTTTTCTTCTTGAATTCAACTCTAATTCAATTTCATCACACAGACTTAAAAACAACAACAAAAATGCCAGATTTTTGAGAGCCTAATTAAAGATGTGTATCTTTGTAAACATGTTTTTATCGGTTTCTTTTTTCCCTCAATATAATTATTTCATATTTGAGATATGATTGTGATCTCCCCATACATGTAATTTTATATTATAAATAAAATAAAAAATATAAAATAAAATGGTTTCTTATGCCCTTACAGTGTAATTAATGTTGAGCTCAGTGTGACAAAACACAGCGTTCTGAGAGAAAACAAAAGAGAGAGAAGATATTTCATTTCACAAACAGAGAGAGCAGGACATTATTAATCTGTGAAACACAGGTCTGTTTGTCTGCTCGTTATTCTGCAGCGGGTGAGTAACAGACAGTAATACTGATATGATAGTGATCGGTTTTAACACCTGTCTGTTTCCCCTCCCATAATGCCCTGCAGCCTGACAACAGCTGAAATCTCTCAGAGAGCCATTTATATGGTCTCTCACACACACTCACACATTAGTCACACAGACTCGATTTCTCTCCTCTTGACATTAATAAAACGCATGTGAAGGAATAAATCAATGAATACATAGCATATATATACAGTGGGTACGGAAAGTATTCAGACCCCCTTAAATTTTTCACTCTTTGTTATATTGCAGCCATTTGCTAAAATCATTTAAGTTAATTTTTTTCCTCATTAATGTACACACAGCACCCCATATTGACAGAAAAACACAGAATTGTTGACATTTTTGCAGATTTATCAAAAAAGAAAAACTGAAATATCACACGGTCCTAAGTATTCAGACCCTTTGCTCAGTATTTAGTAGAAGCACCCTTTTGATCTAATACAGCCATGAGTCTTTTTGGGAAAGATGCAACAAGTTTTTCACACATGGATTTGGGGATCCTCTGCCATTCCCTCTTGCAGATCCACTCCAGTTCTGTCAGGTTGGATGGTAAACATTGGTGGACAGCCATTTTTAGGTCTCTCCAGAGATGCTCAACTGGGTTTAAGTCAGGGCTCTGGCTGGGCCATTCAAGAACAGTCACAGAGTTGTTGTGAAGCCACTCCTTCGTTATTTTAGCTGTGTGCTTAGGGTCATTGTCTTGTTGGAAAAATTTAAGGGGGTCTGAATACTTTCCGTACCCACTGTATATATATATGCTGTCAAACCATTAATCACGATTAATCATCCAAAATAAAAGTTAGTTTTTATATATTATGTGTGTGTGTACTGTGTATATTTATGATGTATATATAAATACATACACAAACAGTATATATATTTTGAAATCGTTTACATGCATTTACATGTACATATTTATATCCTTATATTTCATATTATATATAAATATATTTAATATATACACAACGTTTTTCTTAAATATACATGCATGTGTTTGCATTTATATATACATAATAAATATACACAGTACACACTCGTATATTATGTAAACAAAAAACATATTTTGGATGCGATTAATTGCAATTAATTATTTTTGAATAGAACTGAATCTGAATTAAGGAGGCAAACAGAGTGCAGTATTGCATTTGAATTACATTTAAGAAAATATAATTCAATTTAAATTTAAATGAATTTCTCTTAACTGTAAATTCCTCTTCCTTTAATTCAAATGATAATTCAGGTTCCTGTTAATTAAAACCAGAATTCAGACTCTTGAATTGCAAGGTGCCAGTTCTTTTTGCACAATACAGTTGGTCTGCAAATGTACAGCTAATGGAGATTAAAGTCACATGACCACGTGACACAGCATGCCACCTATAAATTATTCAGTGTTCTATTGGGTCACACCTGTGTATTCTCACACACACACACACACGCACACGCACACGCACACACACACACACACACAGCCAGTGTTGATCATTTTCCATATTGCTGCGCTTCTGCAGTGCAGAATAATTCTGATCAATTTCAGTGTTTGATATTAAAGACATGTTTTGTTATTGTTGGAGTAATTTTGGGTTGTCACACTGTGACCAAACCAGACGAGGAGCGCTGATTTAGGAAACCACCACAATGGCAGTAAAATGACACATTTGGCATCTCTCTCTCACACACACACACACACACACACACACACACACACATACACACTCGCTCTCTGACCCTGCGTGCCCTTATATAATTGTATAAATGTTTAATTTTTTTACCAAAATGTTACATTATTTCTAAATGTAATAATGAAATGTGACTTACACAAACAGTCTCCCCTCCTCTCCCAGCAGCACAATCAAGAGACGCTTAAAAACATCAGGAAACTTAAACACACCCACCTTTGTGTCTCAGGCTTTCTAACAGACTGTGTGTGTGTCTTCAGGAAGTTCCAGTAACTGTAAGTGCTGCTGCATGGGACTATAATTCGCAGACAGTAGAGACGTGACCTCAGATCAACTCTGAACAAATGCTCACACAGACCTCAAGAAATCCTTGCAAGGCATCCAAAACACTGCCACAGCAAACACACACACACACACACACACACACACACACACACACACACACACACACACACACACACACACACACACACACACACACACACACACACACACAGCTGTTGAGATACAGAGATTCCCAGAGTCCAGCACACACAGTGACTATCTGACCGCTCCTGCTGACAGCTTTACTGATTACTGAATTAGTTTCTCTGCATCCATCTGTCCATGAAGACCAGAGCTTTTCAGATGCGCTAATAGAGATGTTTTTGTCAATAATGTTTAACTCTATGGCTGTTTAAGGAAAAAAAAAAAAAGTGAAATAATGTATATTCATTTAATGAAACCACGTTTCGAGTGAAATGCATTTGGAAATAAACCATGTTATCAGCCTCTAATCAGTTTTATTTTAGAATAATTTACATGCTATTCATATTTTTTATATTTTGTATTTTCAGGTTTCATTTTAATTTCTAGTGATTTATGTGCTTTTTTCATTTGTATTCATTTTTGTTCTTCGTTCTATATATTACTATTTAAGTTTTTAAATAGTATTTTTTAGTTCAGTTTTAGTTTTTATTTCCTATTAGTAATTTTAATGCTTCAACGAACTTATTTCAGTTACAGCGATATTTTGAGATATTATTATTGTTTTTATTAATATTTTGAATTAGTTTTTTTTATTTTTATATTTTGTTTTCATTGAAATTTTAGTAAAGTTGTAGTAATTTTGTTGTGTATTTTTGTCATTTCTATTAGTTTTTTTATGTCTAGTTTTTATACATTTTTATTCCAGTTTCAGTTATTTTAGTGCATCAAGTTAAACTAAATATGAAAATAAATAAATAAATATAAAAATATATAATAACTATAAAAATTAAATACAAATAATAAAATAATAAATATAACTATAAAAAATATATACTTTTTTCTTATACTTCAAGTGTACTTTTTTCTATATTTTAGTTAATTTCAGTTAACATATATTTTATTTTAAGTATCAAATTATATGGTTAAACATTTTCCCACATAATATTTATATGTTCTTTCATTTCAGCTAACAAAAATATTTCAGCTTAAGATAACCACCCAGAAAAAAATCCTGCACATCATTAAATCTGAATGGACGCAGGTCGAGAGGTTTCCGCAGTCAGCTTTACTGATTACTGAATTAGTTTCTCTGCATCCATCTGTCCATGAAGACCAGAGCTTTTCAGATGCGCTAATAGAGATGTTTTTGTCAATAATGTTTAACTCTATGGCTGTTTAAGGAAAAAAAAAAAAGTGAAATAAATGTATATTCATTTAATGAAACCACGTTTCGAGTGAAATGCATTTGGAAATAAACCATGTTATCAGCCTCTAATCAGTTTTATTTTAGAATAATTTACATGCTATTCATATTTTTTATATTTTGTATTTTCAGGTTTCATTTTAATTTCTAGTGATTTATGTGCTTTTTTCATTTGTATTCATTTTCGTTCTTCGTTCTATATATTACTATTTAAGTTTTTAAATAGTATTTTTTAGTTCAGTTTTAGTTTTTATTTCCTATTAGTAATTTTAATGCTTCAACGAACTTATTTCAGTTACAGCGATATTTTGAGATATTATTATTGTTTTTATTAATATTTTGAATTAGTTTTTTTTATTTTTATATTTTGTTTTCATTGAAATTTTAGTAAAGTTGTAGTAATTTTGTTGTGTATTTTTGTCATTTCTATTAGTTTTTTTATGTCTAGTTTTTATACATTTTTATTCCAGTTTCAGTTATTTTAGTGCATCAAGTTAAACTAAATATGAAAATAAATAAATAAATATAAAAATATATAATAACTATAAAAATTAAATACAAATAATAAAATAATAAATATAACTATAAAAAATATATACTTTTTTCTTATACTTCAAGTGTACTTTTTTCTATATTTTAGTTAATTTCAGTTAACATATATTTTATTTTAAGTATCAAATTATATGGTTAAACATTTTCCCACATAATATTTATATGTTCTTTCATTTCAGCTAACAAAAATATTTCAGCTTAAGATAACCACCCAGAAAAAAATCCTGCACATCATTAAATCTGAATGGACGCAGGTCGAGAGGTTTCCGCAGTGCGTCTCTGCGGTTTGTTACGTGGCTCAGCGTCACGTAGCCTATAAATCTGTCGGGTCAGCGTAACGGGAAACATTTAGACATGACTCGGTTAAAAGTTTGAGGTTTGAGCTGCAGCCCCTCAACCTACGGCTGCCACGTGCAGCTCAGGACGCGGCTGTGTAATTACGGCGCTCACCGCAGGACAAACGATGGAAAGACTGAGGAAAGCTGGAGTAATACCAGCGTCTGCTGCTGCTCATCCAGCTCAGTGCTTCATGCTGTCAGATTCTTAGAGTTCTTAAGAGCTGTATGCTTTCTAAGGGCCACAACAAACCCTTAAAGAGACAGTCCACCCAAAAACAAACATTCTGTCATCACTTACTACAAAAAAATATTTCGAGAAAAATTACCATTTAATGAAAGTCAGTGGGGTCCAATATTTTTTGGATCTCAGTGTTCTTCAAAATACCATACAGGTTTGAAATGACATGAATGTGAGTAAATGATGACAAAATTATCATATTTTGGCTCAAAACCCTTTAACAAATGTAAAAAAGTAGCTTGTACAAAGATTATTTATGACCCTGGAGCACAAAAGCAGTCTTAAGTCGCTGGGGTATATTTGTAGCAATAGCCAACAATACATTGCATGGGTCAAAATTATAAATTTTTCTTTTATGCCAAAAATCATTAGGATAATAAGTAAAGATCATGTTCTATTATATTTTGTAAGTTTCCTACCGTAAATATATCAAAACTTATGTTTTGATTAGTAATATGCATTGCTAAGAACTTCATTTGAACAACTTTAAAGATGATTTTCTCAATATTTAGATTTTTTTGCACCCTCAGATTCCAGATTTTCAAATAGTTGTATCTCGGCCAAATATTGTCCTATCCTAACAAACCATATACATCAATGGAAAGATTATTTATTCATCTTTCAGATGATGCATAAATCTCAATTTCAAACAATTGACCCTTATGACTGGTTTTGTGCTCCAGGGTCACATTTTAGTATAATTTATTAAGTCAATTTATTATTTTGTGTGCTGGAATACTCCAAGCACGTTACTTGATCTTACTTAGATACTCAAGTATTTGTAGAAAACTTATATTAATCCAAATATTGTCCTAACTTTCCAATCCTCCAATAGTTTAGAAAAAAGCACCATACAACCATACAACGAACTTAGTACGAGTCTTGTGCTTTATTCCAAGTATTATGAAATCATACAGCTTTCTGTCAGAAAGAATAAAAAGAATGTTTTTCATTGAAAATCTAACCTGATGATGCAGGTTCAATTCGAGACGTGTCAGCAGGTTTGACGTCGACTGTCGAAACCTGGCCTGGTTTTGGCCGACCTGAACGCAAGCGCGAATGAGATTTGAGAGCTATACTGCCTACACAAAGCTATTTAAAGCAAAGCACTTTTTTAGAAAGCCACAGTCCACTTCTTTTTCAATGCATGAGCGAATAGCTTAGACATTCTGCAATGTTTCAAAAAAAAAAAAAAATCCATAATACTGTAACGTGTAAATATTCTAAAACATATTTCCAGTGACGGTCAGTGTTCTCAGTTTTTGTTTGGATGCATGTGTGATGGTCACACTTTACCTAGTGGCATGAAGAACTGGACGCAGAATCAGCTTTTCTCTCATCTTGTCTTATCATCCGGACTCTGAAAACACAAGATATTTCATCTGTGAAAGCTTTCGGATATCGCTGGCTCCTTTCTGTGAGAGATCCAGTCTTCAGATACGGGGTAAAAACATCAACACAAAGCATTTTTGTCATGGTGTCTACAGGCTGTGTGTTGAATCGGGACACTGAGTCCATATCCAAACACTGTATAACTTAAAGAGCACTTGGAAAATGATTTTAAGGCAAGACACTACAGTTGAATAGGATGACAATTTAACTACTAGACAGCATCATACTCTCCTCAGCTGATTAATCAAATTTTCTGAAATGTTATGTTTAAATATGCAAATAAGGCATTAAGTCTTCACTAATTTGCATACATTTCAGGAACATAAATATGATCATTGGATAAAGTCAGGATGATAGTTCTCTGATTTTGTTGACATATTAGAGTTAAAGGTTTTTACCGAGGGGATTTTGGATTTCTCTTTTTATCACTCCATAAATCAGAAAATACAGTCAACGGACAGAAAAATAAACACATTTTCACCATGCTTTTAGGAATAAAATGTTGTAAAAATAAGTGTGAATGATATATGAACAAACCCTTCTATAAAAGCCTTCAGAATATAGAGAGGAATTAAACTCTAAGTTTTGGTGTATGTAAGTGCTGCTGAAGTGGAGAAAAAACTTCTGCAATCTACAGATGCAAATAGAATAAGTGAAATAAAACAAACACTTAAAATGTTTTTTTTGGATGTTTTCTTTCCACTAGTCTGAAACAACAGATGTTATTGAAGCAAAATAAGGCAAGAACTCAAAATTGACCAGTGCATAAAAAAATCAGTGGGTTTGCCTGTATTGTCTTGCCTTATTCTAAAGTAGATTTGATATTTGTAAAGACAACATGCATGATGCTCACCCGCTCAAATCTCTGTCACAGGGTGTTTCCATGCTGCTCAAGTCCCTCCTTCAATGTAAGTTTGTGGGTTTTGTCAAATCAGCAAGAGCAACAACAATAGTCACGATCGACACCACAAATTAAGAAGAAACGCTTAATGAATTGCTTTGGCAGCAAAGCAGATATGTTTATTAAGCACTTTAATATGTCAGAAAATTCAGCTCAATATAATACAGGAAATTAAATTTCAAAATGTGAAAGTTTTCAATGTACACTGTCAGCTATTTACAATCAAACTTCTCTTGCAATGAACTCCAGGCTCAGAACCAAAACAGCTGAACAAAGGAGAAAAAAAAAAAAAACAGTAAAACAGATGGCTTGAGATTTCTGAATACTGTCCAGGGTTCATCTTCATCTTAAAAGGCTCATTCTCTGTCTGTCCTTGTACAAGGCTTAGTAAAGTGCCTTTCTGTAATTCTTCAGAGGACAAGCTTTCTGATGCAGTTACACCCAATATGGCCTTACTGAGCATCTCCTCTCATAGCAAACAGATGTCTGAAATCCACTCCACACCCGCCCCGTTCTCCCTCCCCCACAGAGAGCCACGGCTCGGAGACATGAGATCCGGCTTCACAAGACCGTGGGCTTTTTTGTTTTAACTTTGGCTTGAGGAGTATACATTTCAAACCCTGTCCTGAAATCCAAATATTACTGCGGTTTGCTTGGCATGAAAAGCACAATGACCTTTCGCTGACCTTATCATCAGAAGTCCCTGACGTCGCCTGCCGCTTTCCCACCGCCGCACAAACTAGGATACGGCTTGTTGCATTTTTTTTAGTCACTGAGAACTCCGTATTTAGCACCAAACTCTGTAGTTAACGATACACTGCTGTTTGTTTAAATATGCAATTATGTAAATAGAGGAAAACACAAACAAACAAACAAATAAAAAGACAGGTCCCACAGGGACTAAATAATGAAGTACGGTAAAGCCAGAGTTACTCTTCTTTAAGGGCATCAATAATGCTACAAACATAATATAGAGTTAAAATGCCAGAGTAAGAGGTTTGTGGTTTAGAAATAATAATAAAAAATATATAATAGGCGACGCCAAAACATAGCACCATGATTTTAGCAAATACAGCACACACGGAAGCGGCTTTTTCTCCGAAATAAATATGTGCGAAGAGTAAACTAAGACTGGTTTCGTGATTTTATGAGTGCGCCGAAGGACTAATGGAGACTTTAAGAGATTTAAAGATGTGAATACGACGGAGAGAGTTTGTGATATCTGTCAGAGGAAACAATGTACTCCAGCGGCACATTGCTGTCAGTTGCACTTATACAGGTCAAGACAAAACAAACAGAAAAATTTACATTTCTTTTTTTTTTTTAAAGTAAACTCTGATAAACAAACAAACAAAGCATTAAAAGGCAAAAAAAAAACTAAATACAATTTAGATGTTTTTCAAAAAAGAACACAAGGGAAGAAAGTGCATCCACTGCCTATTAAATATTAATGCATTAAATAAAAGCGTCTGTGTGCATCATGGTCACCACAAGAAGGCTGGAGCATCGACAGGCACGAGTATGAATTTGCATCACCGTTGGGCAATAATCCCTCTTCGGTTTCTCGCACGTTCCTTTCTTCTTGAGACGTTCCACAGTGTGGAAAATGGTTTCAGTTATTTTGCGGATGAAAGCATTCACTTTGGCACAGTCTTTTTCTGAATGATGAATTAGGACATCTGAAACGGCATCAAAACTACTTGGGTCAGTATTTGAGACATTCTTACAACATGTAGATAAGTGGTTCTTAAACTTTTCAGACCAAGTACCACCTTTGATCGAATCAGCGTGTCTTAAACACTACCTAGTCGCCAAGTTTCTTCGAAAACCAACATATTTAACCAGATTTAAATTAATATTCCTTGTTGTTTAGATAAATCGTGCTGCCCTTTGCAGTAGAAGAGCATCTAAAAACATGCATATACCACAATAGTAGCATTTAGAGGTTTGTGGTACACGCACCATAGTTTGAGAACCACTGACATAAGCTTTTTTAAAGACAAAGGCTTTATACTCTATATATAACATATAAAAACTCACTGCTATAAACACTACAAAATTACAGCTTTATGTAATAATACACTGGAAATATACATGACAAACTAATAATATTGTGAATGTAAGTTACAAATGTGCTTTCAGCCACAAAATAGTCTTTAAACGTCATGTACTCACCAGTTATAACGGCGTCTCTTTTTTGCAGTTTGACCCAGAGTCCGATCCTTCAATCTGGAGCTGTAGGGCTTGTTTCAGGCTTAATTCCGTCTCTCCTATTGGGTAATTGTCCAGAAGGTCCTGGTGGCCCCTGCTGGAAACAGTTCTGGGGACTGAAACTCTCCCAAGAAAAACCTGGTTTCCCTGTAGGTGGTAGTTGGGGTTGGTCATAATACCATTCCTCTTCTTCTCTGCACAGCTCTGGGGCTGAATGTAAAACTGCTCCTGCGATTGGACAGAATCCAGAGTGCTGGATCTTCCTACCATGATCTTACATTGAGGATCTTTAACTGCAATGTTGGACACTGGCTTATTGAGCACAAGCCTTTTATCAAACTGAGTCAGTTCGTACTCAAGAACCTGGTTCTGCGAATAAGAGCCATTCTTGCTCTTCTTCTTCTCACCAGATGTTCCTTTGTTTGAGCAGTTTTGGCCATTCTTGGACGCTTTGGTGGACTTCAGGCCTGGCTTCACCTGGCTCCAATCATACTCGCTGGTTGGAGAGCCAGGCTGAGTGCCGATGGACCTGGTGGTGGAGGAGGGAGAAACGATTGATTGACGACTGCGACTGCGAGGCAGTGAATGCTGCTGGATCTGTTCAATAAAAGAAAGGGCATGGACGCTGTCAATGGGGACAGTCTGGGCAGTCGCAGTGGATGAGGTGGTCCTCAACGAAGAGTTCTTTGAACTTTTGAGTGAGTTATTGGAGAGGGAGGACTTCTGCCGGTCCACTGTTGAGTCTGGAGACTCTGACGGTGAGCTGAAAGCATGAACAGGTCCGTTGGATTGTCCTCGTCCTGCTGAATGCACTTCGCCAGCTCCTGTGCTTCCAGAGCTGCTGGACTTTATAGTGAGTGACTGTACTTTCCCAGCAAGCGAAGCGGGCGTTTGCTGCTCCATGGTGTGCACGGGAGACGGGTTGCAGCCATTGAGACTTGTGGCGCCGTATTTTTCCAAGAGTTTGATTATGGATGTGTGACCACCTTTGGCTGCCACTCTCATGGCAGTGCGTCCAAACTGATCAGCGTGATTACCACAAGAAGGCTGGAGCATCGACAGGCACGAGTATGAATTTGCATCACCGTTGGGCAATAATCCCTCTTCGGTTTCTCGCACGTTCCTTTCTTCTTGAGACGTTCCACAGTGTGGAAAATGGTTTCAGTTATTTTGCGGATGAAAGCATTCACTTTGGCACAGTCTTTTTCTGAATGATGAATTAGGACATCTGAAACGGCATCAAAACTACTTGGGTCAGTATTTGAGACATTCTTACAACATGTAGATGAGTGGTTCTTAAACTTTTCAGACCAAGTACCACCTTTGATCGAATCAGGGTGTCTTAAACACTACCTAGTCGCCAAGTTTCTTCGAAAACCAACATATTTAACCAGATTTAAATTAATATTCCTTGTTGTTTAGATAAATCGTGCTGCCCTTTGCAGTAGAAGAGCATCTAAAAACATGCATATACCACAATAGTAGCATTTAGAGGTTTGTGGTACACGCACCATAGTTTGAGAACCACTGACATAAGCTTTTTTAAAGACAAAGGCTTTATACTCTATATATAACATATAAAAACTCACTGCTATAAACACTACAAAATTACAGCTTTATGTAATAATACACTGGAAATATACATGACAAACTAATAATATTGTGAATGTAAGTTACAAATGTGCTTTCAGCCACAAAATAGTCTTTAAACGTCATGTACTCACCAGTTATAACGGCGTCTCTTTTTTGCAGTTTGACCCAGAGTCCGATCCTTCAATCTGGAGCTGTAGGGCTTGTTTCAGGCTTAATTCCGTCTCTCCTATTGGGTAATTGTCCAGAAGGTCCTGGTGGCCCCTGCTGGAAACAGTTCTGGGGACTGAAACTCTCCCAAGAAAAACCTGGTTTCCCTGTAGGTGGTAGTTGGGGTTGGTCATAATACCATTCCTCTTCTTCTCTGCACAGCTCTGGGGCTGAATGTAAAACTGCTCCTGCGATTGGACAGAATCCAGAGTGCTGGATCTTCCTACCATGATCTTACATTGAGGATCTTTAACTGCAATGTTGGACACTGGCTTATTGAGCACAAGCCTTTTATCAAACTGAGTCAGTTCGTACTCAAGAACCTGGTTCTGCGAATAAGAGCCATTCTTGCTCTTCTTCTTCTCACCAGATGTTCCTTTGTTTGAGCAGTTTTGGCCATTCTTGGACGCTTTGGTGGACTTCAGGCCTGGCTTCACCTGGCTCCAATCATACTCGCTGGTTGGAGAGCCAGGCTGAGTGCCGATGGACCTGGTGGTGGAGGAGGGAGAAACGATGGATTGACGACTGCGACTGCGAGGCAGTGAATGCTGCTGGATCTGTTCAATAAAAGAAAGGGCATGGACGCTGTCAATGGGGACAGTCTGGGCAGTCGCAGTGGATGAGGTGGTCCTCAACGAAGAGTTCTTTGAACTTTTGAGTGAGTTATTGGAGAGGGAGGACTTCTGCCGGTCCACTGTTGAGTCTGGAGACTCTGACGGTGAGCTGAAAGCATGAACAGGTCCGTTGGATTGTCCTCGTCCTGCTGAATGCACTTCGCCAGCTCCTGTGCTTCCAGAGCTGCTGGATTTTATAGTGAGTGACTGCACTTTCCCAGCAACCGAAGCGGGTGTTTGCTGCTCCATGGTGTGAACAGGAGACGGGTTGCAGCCATTGAGACTCGTGGCGCCATATTTCTCCAAGAGTTTGATTATGGAGGTGTGACCACCCTTGGCTGCCACTCTCATGGCAGTGCGTCCAAACTGATCAGCGTGATTCGGATCCGCACCATGCTCTAGAAGAGTCTGAACCACATCAATGTGCCCCTCTTGAGCTGCGATGCCCAGAGCTGTAGCACCCTGGTTGCATGTGTGGTCTACAACGGTGCCATTGTCAATCAAGATTTGAACAATCTTTATGTGACCCTGCCAAGCTGCCGACTGGAGGGCGGAGCGTTTCTCATTATCACATGAGTTCACATCTGCATGGTAGTTGATTAGTAACCTGACCATCTCTACATGGCCTTGCCAACATGACACATGCAAGGCCGTTCTTCCTTCCAAATCACTGGCCTCAACATTGGCTCCGTTTTCGAGGAAGTACTCCGCCATGGCTAGCTGATTCTCAAGTGCCAGGATGTAAAGAGTTGGGCGACCATCTGCATCTTTGAAGTCAATATCCGCCCCGTGGCTCAGCAACAACTCCTCGATGTCTCTGTGTCCTTCTAGTGCTGCAACTCGGAGAGCATTTCTCCCATCGTACCCTCTCTGGTCAATACACGACTTGTTCTCCAGCAAGATGTGCACACAGTCGTAATGACCCTCTTGAGCAGACAGAATCAAAGGGATACGTCCATCATTGTCAACCTCTGTGCAGCGGGCACCTTGTTCAATGAGAGCATCACAAACTTGTCTGTGTCCCTCAAAAGCGGCCATGTGCAACGGCGTCCAGCCTGCATCATCTCTGTGGTTTTCATCCAGTCCTCTGTCCAGCAGAGTTCGGACGACCTCCACGTTCCCCTGTGCAGATGCAATGCTCAGCACGGTCCTGCCTTCACTGTCGATACTGTCCACTGCCGCACCCCAGAAAAGCAGAGTGTTGACAACAGAAGCGTGTCCCATAGACGCTGCAGCAAGCAAAGGTGTTCTCCCATTGTTATCAGTGTGATCAACATCCGCTCCTCCTTCTAGAAGCAGATCAACCACATCCACATGGCCTTCGTAGGCAGCCACCAGAAGCGGGGTCATGCAGTCCTTGTCACAGTGGTCCACCTCGGCTCCACGGTCGATCAGTAGGCTCACGACCGCACCATGGCCTTTGCTGGCTGGCACACAAAGAGCAGCGACGGAGAGTGCCGTCCTGCCATCCATATCCTCATGGTTGACCTCAGCTCCATGATCCAACAGATGCTCGACAATTTCTCTGTGGCCCATGTATGCTGCAGCAATCAACGCCGTTCGTCCTTCATTATCCGCCTTGTTGACTTCGGCTCCATGCTGAAGAAGGTTGAGGACAATATCTTCATGACCTCCCCAAGCGGCAGCTCTCAGGGCAGTTCTACTGTCAGCATCTGCACAGTCCACTTTAGCGCCTGCATACAGGAGCGCAGACACAACTTCCGAGTGACCTCCCCAGGCTGCAGACCTAAGGGCAGTCCAGCCGTCATGGTCCGTGTGATTGATGTTAGCATCACACCCGATGAGACAGTTGACTACCTTGGTGTGGCCTTGTCTAGCTGCCAGAGTAAGTGCTGTCTGTCCATGGTTGTCCCCCAACTCCATGTTGGCTCTTCTGGAGATGAGAAGGTTCACAACGTCCAGATTTCCACTGTAGGCAGCATTGGCTAAAAGAGTTCTCCCGTTGGAGTCCGTTTGATTAACTGAAGCGCCATTATCTAATAGAGTTCGAATAGAGTCCTCACGTTCCAAGGCCTGTTGCAAAATGCAGCAAGCATGGTCATCTTCATTGCTGACGTGAGCCCCAGCTTTGACTAGTAGTTGGAGTACCTCCTGTTCTTTTGGGATTGAAGTGGACAGGGAGTCTTTAGCAGGGGTGCCATTCCACACCATCCAAAGGGCGAGATTAAAGGGCTCAATCTGCAGGTTCGAGTTGATCAGGTGGTAGGCAAACTCCTGCACCTCCAGAGGCTTAAGCTGCTTTGCTCTGCACGTGTAACTCATGGCCATCATTCTATGTCCTTCTGCTGCATTGCAAAGGTATTTTTGTGTGCAGTGTTTAACATCCAGGAGCCATTCAGCAAAGCTGTAGTGAAATAAGATCTTAGTACTGCCAAGTCCATCAATAAGCAACTTGGAGAGAATGTCCATCTTCTTCTGAAAGTCCTCCATTGTCAAAGTCATGTTTTTAGTCCAGACTGCATAATAGAGCTCCCTGACAGTCAGCGGCCTGCAGGCAGCCAGAATCACATTTAGGATTGGCTGGACTTTGGCGAACTGCTTTCTGACAAACAGTCTCTGGCAGAGCCAAAGGTAGAGTCCATTCAGTGTCCCCGGGATGTCTCGGATTTCCCGCAGCATGATGAAGTTCTCAACCACTCCATCAAGAACTCGCTCAAGGTAAAGGAAGCAGCCACTGCTCTTGATGTGAAGCTGATTCAGCATCTCTGCTGTCTCCTTGGTGAGGTGTTGTCGCAGGGCCTCCTCCTGGTCTAGGCGGTGGAGGATGTATTGCTGCACATCTTTTACGATGTAGGCCTTCCGTAAGTCATCTAGGCTGATCTTTCTGAATCCTAAAAGAAGGACAGAGACAAAAGGTGATTAGTTTGGCCTGAAGTCCGTACAGAAGATTGCTAGTGTCACATTTGGTCACAGTGAGGTTTTTCTATAAAGAAACTAACTTACTAAATCAGTAAGATGATAGCTATGAGTATCAGCCTGAGAATTTCATAGCATTTACTGAATTCTAGAAAACTGGGAAATGAGCAGACCACACTGACTTTGCATATTTTATCTGGTGATGTCAGCTACAATCTGACGCGTTTTCATAAAAGATTAAGTTTTAGGTAAACAAATTAGATTCGCTTTGGAAAGACGTGTGTTCAAAAATACAAATTTATAGCCGTGTTTGCATACCCCTTTTGTCTCCTAAATTGCAGAATTCATAAAAAAAAATATAAAGATATGCATATTTCCCACAATACAAAATAATAACAATTTACATTATTCATCCTATTTACAAAAGTTTTCCTAGTATGTCTTCTTGTTATTAATAAATATTTGCACCTATTGTAGTTTTTGTGTGTGTCTCCCTCAATTGTGAAAAGCTCAAAATGTGCTTTTTCTAAAGAACAGTGGCAGCTTCTTACAAATTTATAGCCGTGTTTGCATACCCCTTTTGTCTCCTAAACTGCAGAATTTATTAAAAAATATATAAATAAAGATATGCATATTTCCCACAATACAAAATAATAACAATTTACATTATTCATCCTATTTACAAAAGTTTTCCTAGTATGTCTTCTTGTTATTAATAAATATTTGCACCTATTGTAGTTTTTGTGTGTGTCTCCCTCAATTGTGAAAAGCTCAAAATGTGCTTTTTCTAAAGAACAGTGGCAGCTTCTCTACTCAAGACAGGACCATTTATGTTCATTCAGTTGTTCTTTTGCTTTGTGGAATATATATGTTATGTGAAACAGCTTCATCAAGCCAATAGTAAATAAAAAAACTAAATGCATTATTTTTTAAATATGTTAAATATCTTGCAGATACCAAAAGAGGAATGTAAACTTATGCACTCAACTGTATCAGCAGCATTGCAAACACACACACACACACACACACAGGGACCTTCAACTTTATGCACAATATACAAAACTCAAGACCAGCAGTGACAGATAAAGGCAGTTTTCCTGCAGAAAGGATGGAATTTGGAATTTGCTTTGTTTTCTCTAGAAAATAAAACAAGACGTGTAATGATTCCTGTGGCAGAACTAGGTCACATCTGCAACTTCACAAAGTATGAAGCACACTCGAGAGTTTCACATAAACTGTAAAAATACTTTTTCAAAATAAAACAAGGCCGAACCAAGGGTTTTACAAACAAGCACTCATGCCAACAGATGTCAAGGCATTCTGCTTCAGATAAGTGTGAATTTCATAGTTTTTTTTTCGGGATCGGCATGCCCAATACTAAATAAAAAAACTAAATGCATTATTTTTTAAATATGTTAAATATCTTGCAGATACCAAAAGAGTAATGTAAACTTATGCACTCAACTGTATCAGCAGCATTGCAAACACACACACACACACACACACACACACAGGGACCTTCAACTTTATGCACAATATACAAAACTCAAGACCAGCAGTGACAGATAAAGGCAGTTTTCCTGCAGAAAGGATGGAATTTGGAATTTGCTTTGTTTTCTCTAGAAAATAAAACAAGACGTGTAATGATTCCTGTGGCAGAACTAGGTCACATCTGCAACTCCACAAAGTATGAAGCACACTCGAGAGTTTCACATAAACTGTAAAAATACTTTTTCAAAATAAAACAAGGCCGAACCAAGGGTTTTACAAACAAGCACTCATGCCAACAGATGTCAAGGCATTCTGCTTCAGATAAGTGTGAATTTCATAGTTTTTTTTTCGGGATCGGCATGCATGTTTAACAGCGGCCCAAAGAGCAGATCGAGCATTTTATGCACAGATTTTATTTACAGTTCCCATGGACTCAAGACTTGCCGGGGTCAAAGGAAAGGAAAAAACAAACTCCTCTAAGGTCGTTCACAAATGTCTCAATCTTTCTGTAGCCCCACTGGTGGGAGAGCAGCAAAACATTCCTTTTCCATAAAATGTAATTGGTCGCTCACTCATACAATCTATATGAGTCCATTTTCTATGGGAAAGAGGATAAAAATAGGCCTACTTCCTCTCTAAAAGAAGCATGTTTACAACAGTCCCAAGTACATACAATACTCTTTTCAAGCCAAACCCCAGAAAAGTGTTTCAGTCTTTCAGAAAGACAAACCAGCAACACAAAAACAGAATACAGATTACATCTTTCCTGGCCAGTCCCTTAGAGTTTGAAAAGTTCACAAAACCCCTTTGAATGAGATTATATAACGTCCATCTTTCCGAAAGGGATTTTATTTTCTTTGTCTTTGGTGCTTAAGGCCGGAGGCTGCCGTCAACAGCTGAGGTTTCCCAAATAAAACCTGTGTGAAATCTAAACCGGGGCATGAACGACAACAGAGGCACACCTGTGGACAATCATCCCGCCTTCATGCCATATTTTTCCTCTTCTCCTTCATACCATTGGCTTTTAATTTCCAGTTATAGAGTTCATTAGAGCCCACCCACTTTTCAGCGGTGGTGGTTCTGGAAGTATTTTTCCCATAGGGATTTTTAAAAAGTCTTTGTTAAAGCATTATAAACCATGAACCAAGCCAACCAGCTAAGATAAGAATCACAACATTACAAACTTTGATTTGAAGTAAAAATGCAAATCGAACAATAAGAACAAGACCGTGTTCTTAATGGCTTTAGTGAGGGAAGAACTACAATCCCATGAAGCATTCAAATGACATTTATCAAATTAAAACAATGGAGAAATCTAAAAATATTAAAGTTGTTGGTTGCGTCTATAAAAACAATGTTCATTGTAAAGTATGCATATTTATACAAATATGTAAGTATTTTGAGAACATTTACGTGACTCGATTACGTAATTTGCAGTGCTTCATGGGAGTGGGCGGAGCTTCACAAGAATGGGTGGAGCTGAATATATATTTTGGCGCAATCTACTCGCTGCAATTCTGGTGGAACTTTCTCTACAGCATCATGGGTAATGTAGTTTTAACAATGAATTCTGCTATTAAACACGATTCCTTAAAATAAATTAATGTGTACAGAAGGGTTCAACAAAAGCATATACAGTAGATTAACAACCTCCGAGCTCACAACAGGTCGGTCTTTGAAGATTTATCTGTTAGTGTTAAAAGTCAGTCTCTCTGGAGAAACTGAATTACATTTTTACTTCCAAAACCTGACTGTTGCGCTCTATTGCATAACATTTTGCTCCAGTTCACCATAAAAACCTTTAAATGAAGTCAGAATGGTCACTAGTAGGGCTGGGCAAAAAAATTTATTTTCCGATTAATCGTTTTTTTATATTACGTAAATTCGATATCGATTCTCAAAAGCCGCGAATCGATCTTTTCCAGTATTTATTTCAGCACACATTTAAAACAAGATCTGATTAACGTGAATCTTATCATTAGTCTTCTCCACTAGATGTCACCCTTATTTACCTTGCGCGATGTTACAACAGAAAGCCTGTCATTCATTCAGCGCTTATCATGGGTCACTAGCATGTAGTACAGTTTACAACCCATGTTCTCTCTTTGAGCCCCGGCGCATCTGAGGCTTGTTTTTGTCATTCGTAAACTAACTGACCCATACCTTCACCCTGCCTTCAAAACACACAACAGTCTCCAAGCCTTCAGCCTGTGCGACTCCAGATGAAGGAAATAGAAAGGCTGAAAGAGGAAGGGGCCTTGCAGGGGGACTAAAAGTGGGGCAGTGGAACAGATGACCCAAATATGTTATTTGGCCGGCGGGTCCTGCACGTAACCAACTCATCGGTTTAAGTGGGTTGAAGGGATGTTGGGTTTGGAGAGCTGCCACCGGTTAAAGAGTTCACCGGGTTTAGAATACAGATTACAAATTACTGTCTAATAAATACTGGAGGCATTTCAAGAGTTCATCTTTTTAGTCTTCTAAAAAAACCTGGAGCCAACTAAACCTCTTTCATTATGTTTTCAGCATCCTCCCAAACACATGTACTTTCAATCAGAGGCGGGAGGTCGAGAAAACCCCGAGAGGACGCCAGTGCCCAATCTGACCCTGTTTTTCATGTTTCTAATGAAGAAACCATGATTCCGTTCCAAATTCTTCTTATTCTTTCTATTCTTAACTCTTTCCCCGCCATCGGTGCCCAAACTGACCCTGTTTTTCATGTTTCTAATGAAGAAACCGTGATTCCGTTCCAAATTCTTCTTATTCTTCCTATTCTTAATAATACTATATTGCATCATATGATTGAATTAATTTATATATTTTGACTATGTTACATGGGGTAGGGGTGGGATCTCACCATCTGATCAGATGCTGGGAGTCATGATCAAATTTTAAAACAAATCAAAACATTTTTTTTTATTATTAATTAATGAGTAACTATGAATATCATATTTATTGAATGATAAATGTTATAAATTAGATACAATTGTAAGTATTACATTCTTAAATTATAATTAATTTATTAAAAATGAATGAAAATAATTTTATGTTAGGAATTATAATATAGCTTCAAAACATAAGCAAATATAAGGTACAAAACAAACAAACATTGCAAGCAATAAACGAGAGGTTCAAGTATAAATTTGGGTATAAATTCAATCTATACATTAATAAAAAAATTCATCTCTCCTCTTTCCTCACATAATTGCACTGCGATCATATTTGAAGTTGTTTTCCCTTAGTTCTATCTATTCCAGAATTATGAAACATTTTTCTGTCGATTTTTACCAAACTGTCATTAGAGAAAATATTCTGCTGCTTTGACTAAATATTTAAATCAACACAAATGACAAAATTATGTCTGACTTTTAATAATGAGATCAAATAATATATTAGTATGAAATATGTAATGTAGTAAATTTTTTGGTAGTAGCTTAACTTCACCAGTTAAATTAACACAGCAGATTATTTCAGCTGTGTCGGCCTGTATTGATATGAATAAAATAAAGCATGTAATATTTTTTCCAAAGGCAGTCAGGGATTTTTCTTTTTTTCTGAGCATTATTGTTGATGACAGCAGCAGGTTTAACAGGCTGTATTCACACAGATCTATTTTAACATATCACATTTTGTCTTGTCTTGGCTGTTTGGGAGGAAACTGGATCTTCCACCATAAATGAATTCATCAATCATGCGATAGAGCGACAGACAGGTGTGCGTACATAAGGAGTGGCCATTGTGAACAACACTCGGGTGTGTGAACTTCACATGCACGTATACAGACAGCTTGTAAGGAAAGAGATTTCACAAACGAGATCTCCTCAACATCTCATCTGTCTGCAATGAGATGAAACATTTGCTCAAGTCTCCCTCTTCTCAGATGCTTCTCCTGAAAAAAAAAAGTATCTCCGTATTCTCACACGTCTCAATAATGTCTCAAACTGTGCTCAGATTTGCCAAGATCCCAAAGCCTAAGGTCTAATCACCTGAAGCATTTTAAGAGAAACATCCAGTTTCTATGGCGGTTTATAGAATACAGATTGTTTCACAGCGGCTTTACAGTAACAAACAAGAAAATAACAGTGTCAATGTTGCAAAATTAATCAATTATAACAATAGTCATTATTCGGTAGGGATATGCTGGTATCAAATGTTCATGTTGCGATTAATTGATAATGTTTTTAAATGATCTCTATGAAGAATTTCAGTCAGGTTTCAGGCCCCACCATAGCACAGAAACTGCACTTATTAAAATTACAAATGCCTTGCTTCTTGCGTCAGACCAAGGCTGCATCTCATTTTAAACCCTGAGATGAGTTGATGCACAAACTAAATGTAGCCGAGCGCTGCATTACATCTGAGCAGAGCTGACATGAACATTATCGGTAAGATCATCGTTAGATTAGTCAACGATCAAAACAGTCATTAGTTGCAGGCCTGCGTCTGAGTAAAGAGAGTGTTTCTGAGATCATCTGCCGTTGATGTGGTCTTTCCAGTCCATCTGAAATAGAGACATACGGTCCAATGCTAAAGCGGCACAGAAACCCTAAACCCCAGGCACATGTGTGTCTTGATTACTTGCTATTTTAACTCGCTCTCTGTACATGCGGTGAGGGTTCTGCATGAATGAAACATCGCTCGCCCTCAGCCGCCTGAAAACATGCAAGCGTCCGCTGCTCCGCGTTTGTAATTACGCCAGTCGAGCAAAGTTTCCTAAAATACACTTGAATCAGCAAACTTCCCAAACGCAAGCTGCCCAATTCAGAGCTCAAGTGTGTGCGTTCTGATCCAAATACAGTGTTCAGATTACACACAAGCGCTTCAGCAGTGTGTTGAGTCAGAGGACCGGGCCGCTCTCACACAGAAAGAGAACTAAAATCATTATATACAAACATAAAATCATGTACAGACATGTTCTCTGCTGCAGACTGAGATGACAGACTGTTGCGCTATTGTTGAGACAGATGCAATGATACTGTAGTATAATAGTGCACTAGCTATTTTACTTTAACTTTACTTCTCACTGCATACAGCTACAGTTAAGTACAAACTACATTGTACTCTACATTGTACAAACTACTCTTCCTGCTCTCTCTGCCAGCATGAAGCATGTATTTCTTCAATCTCCTCCACTAGAACGAGCTACACTTCAGTCATTTAACACAACATCTCTCTTCTCCATCACTTCAGAGGGTTTTCTCTGCCAGTCCAAGGTTAATGTCTGCTGTGTTTCTCTCTGGAGAGACAGACAGAAGACGGAGGCTGCGGCTTTGACGCCGTTTTTAAAAGGACATTTTTAAGGCAGAATCAGCAGTCTAGAGCATGATGGGATATGATCACACACACACAAACACTCCTGGACCTCATGCTGGAGAGTCTGGCCTGTCACCAACAACAATATAACACAGCCTGACCAGAAAGAGAGAGAGAAATTCCAAGGGAAGGAAACTTGAAGATTGTGGAGACGTTCAGGGAGCAGATATACACTTCACCTGTGGACAAGGGGCCTGTGTGTGTGAGTGTGTCTGTGTGTGTGTGTGTGTGTCTGTGTGTGTGAGTGTAAGCGTGAGTGTGTCTGTGTGTGTGTGTGTGAGAGAGTGTGAGTGTGAGTGTGTCTGTGTCTGTGTGTCTGTGTCTGTGTCTGTGTCTGTGTGTGTGTGAGAGAGTGTGAGAGCGTGTCTGTGAGTGTGTGAGTGTGTGTCTGTGTGTGTGTGTGTGTGTGTGTGTGTGAGAGAGTGTGTGGGAGTGTGTTTTTCTTTCTGATCTGTGGTGATTCCCAGCACTGCACGTGGAAAATGAACCATTCATATATGAGTGATTCAAAAGCATATTACAGTCAACCTTTTTGTCATGAAGTGCCATTTTTAGTGTTTCTAGTTGATCACTGTGCCGATATATACACACATGCACATTAATAATTGAGCAGTAGCAATAACAGCTGATAAAAACTGAGCAGCAAATCAGCATATTAGAATGATTTCTGAAGATCATGTGACACTGAAGACTGGAGAAATGATGCTGCAAATACAGCTGCGCATCACAGAAATACATTACAGTTTAACATAGATTCATATAGAAAACAGTTATTTTAAATTGTAATAATATTTCAAAATTTTTACTGTATTTTTGTGTAGTTTTACTGTATTTTCTGTTTTTAATAAATGTTCTTGTTAATAATGTTCTTATTTCAAAAACAATTTGTAATTATACACAATTGCATAAATATGTTCTAACCTTTTTCAAGTTAATAAAAATGTATTTTAAAAAATAACAGTTCATTTACAAATAAAAAATTGAACAGTAGCGACAAAGATCCATATTTTCACTGCATTACAATATCAATCACAAACTTGCTTATTTGATTAGCACAGAAATTGTGCAAAATACTCCTAAATTTTTCAGATTTAAGAAAGAAAAAAAAAACATTCCAAAATCCTAAAAGTTTACTTTCAGGTGTAAATAAGACTTTAAATAACAGTTTTCCAATGTGACTCCGCTGAACACCACTGTATGCGTGTTTGCGCTTCACTGTCACTGTGATTTGTGTGTGAAATGCTGAAAAATGCCAGCTGTGATAGCATTTTAAACAGCAGAACGATGTCATTCACTCAAATCACGCAGCGTCTGAAGTGATAAACACTCTGTGTGCATATTAGCTTCTGATCAGGTATTGACATTTGTATTAAGAATAACTAATTTTATTGGTTTTCAGCTTAAATTAGATGTTATTGTGCAAACCACACTTCAAACTCATTTACACCGGCAGCAGAGCGACACATGACAGTTCTGCACTGTTTCCCACAGATTAGCCTTTGACCCCTGAGCCCCCGTCGCCATGGGAACAGCACAGAGGTCACAGAGATCGGCCCCTCACACCCAAACACCGCTAACGGTCAAACGTGTTAATGAATAAGCGTGTGCGGGTGAATCTGACATCTGACCCCACTCACAGAAGACGGCTGTCTCAATCAGACTCTGAATACTGTGAAGAAGATCATAAACTGACTCTTACATTTATTCCTTATAGAAGCTCAGCACAACTGTATGTTTTCAGAAACACTCAAATGTCGCTACATAACTGTAAAAATCTCTGTATGAAGTTAAAGTAGCTGTTTTCTATGTGAATATCTGTTAAACTGTAATGTATTTCTGTGATGCGCAGCTGTATTTTCAGCATCATTACTCCAGTCTTCAGTGTCACATGATCTTCAGAAATCATTCTAATATGCTGATTTGCTGCTCAAGAAACATTTCTGATTATTATCAATGTTGAAAACAGTTGTGCTGCACAATATTTTTGTGGAAACTGTGATACATTTTATTTTTCAGGATTCACAGATGAATAGAAAGTTCAAAAGAACAGCATTTATTTGACAGAAATCTTCCATAACATTATAAATGTTTTTAGTGGCACTTTTGCTCAATTTAATGCAGCCTTGATGAATAAAAGCATTCATTTCTGAGTGAAATCATACTGGACGAGTCATGATTTTATCTATCAGGATCTGACTGGATCATTGCTGTATTCGCCGTGATGTTACTAGCTAATATTAACATTTGCCACCAGCAGCCTTTCATTAGCAGACAATGGAGTAATGAGTACAATAAGAGCAGGAGAGTATAATGTAAACAGAATGAATGTCGATGTCATGTTGACTTTAGGGCAGGTGTTTATAATCTGCGGTTAAATGCATCTGATTTTAATGCTGGACACAAACCACTTTGGGATTTCAGTTGATCTTCTGGTCTAAGGTCAGTGTTTACTGGTCATGGATGTTTACTGTGAGCCACCACACACACACACACACACAGAGTATTTTTACTCCAGTCTGACCTGGATTCTGAAAGCCTGCAGCCTGTTTCTGTGCGGAGACCATTCTCACACACACACAGACACAGACACACACACACACACACACACACACAGATACAGACACACTCACAGAGACACAGACAGAGACACACACACACACACACACAAAACTAAAAAAGCTCACAGAATTTCTTCTCAATCCAGGTGTGATGTCATCAGAAACACAACACAAACAATTGCCAAATGACTGCACAACTGAACATCACAACACTAATATCAGCTTGTGGTTTGCAAAAATAATGAACACATGGCAGATGAAAGAGAGAGAGAAGCTCATATTTTCAGTGTTTTTGAAAGTCAAATCCACAGTGAAGAAAAGAGCATTTACTAAAACTAAACTGTACAGTAAAAAATATCTCATCCAAAAACACATTTACACGTCAACAGCATGGATTCAAATGTCTCAATGGCCACATACAAACTTGCTCAGCAATGGCTCCTCTGCAGTGAATGGGTGCCGTCAGAATGAGAGTCCAAACAGCTGATAAAAACATCACAATAATCCACAAGTAATCCACAGCACTCCAGTCCATTAGTTAACATCTGGAGAAGACAAAAGCTGAAACTAATCCAGCATTAAGATGTTTTTAACTCAAATACGAGTCCATAATCCATAATAACACTTCCTCCAGTGAAAAAGTGCATATCCTGTTGCCTCTCTCACATCAAAATCCAGCCACATACTTGTTTAGAGCCGTTTTAAACGTTTTTGTTTCAGATTTTGTCTTCTCCAGATGTTAACTAATGGACTGGAGTGCTGTGGATTACTTGTGGATTATTGTGATGTTTTTATCAGCTGTTTGGACTCTCATTCTGACGGCACCCATTCACTGCAGAGCATCCATTGCTGAGACACTGATGCAATGCTACATTTCTCCAAATCTGAGGAAGAAACAAACTCATCCCAATCTTGACTGACCTGAGGATGAGCACATTTTCAACACATTTTCATTTTTGGGTCAACTATTCCTTTAAATGACGTTTCAGTGGTGCAAGAAAATCACAGGGAAAAAGGAATAAATGTTGACTCATTGCTGCTGGCAGATATTGTTAGGAAAAAAAACCAGCAAACCAGAACAAGCTCATAATAAACCAAAAAAAATCCAAATGCTTCATATTGCAAATAAGACCAAAATACCACAACCCGCACCTTCCCACTTTAATAACTTCATATTCTAGAACGCTTTATGAGCAAAGCCCAAACAACAAGCCAAAAGATGCTTATAATAAGTGCCAACGTAAACTAAATCAAGACTGTTTTGGTGCAAGAAATCTTGAGAAAGTGTTTTGTTTTTGTAGTGCAATGCCAGATTCGACTTGAAATCCAAGTGAAAACATTTTTAAAAACTAAAAACGTATACAATGTCTGAGATTAATTTCAAATAAAAAGAAAGAATAGAGTGCTACAAAAATTAATAAAAAAAAGCAAAGGGTTTGAAGAAACGTCAAAGTAGGAAAATCACACAAAAGATTGAACAAACTCGGTCAATGAGGCGTTTTCTTTCAGACTGAATCCATACAGCCAAATCAAACAGCAGCGTTTATCTGTCCTCACATAACACGCGCTCACTGTCTCTCTGCTCATTAGAAATATTCACACATCTGGTGCTGATTTCCTGCTGCAGGCCCGAGAAACTCATCCAGTCTGAGCTCCACTGACTCAGACACACAAACACACACAACAACGCCTTTACTTTCTAGCACTGGGAGACATTATGTTTTCAAATGAACATTAGTCCTAAAAAATTATTTTTTATGCAAAGTAACACAATAACAGACTCTCTGATGCACCGCACACACAAAACTCTAAATCTCAAGGTCTGTAATTCAGTACAGCTGCTGATTTGATCTGATGAGTGATGTAAATGTAGGGAATAATCAGGCTGAGGTAGAGCTCGTCACCTGTGAAGAGTTTGGTGATGTGTTTGTTCTGCCGGCGTGCCGAGCAGATGAGCAGAAGCCAGGGCGGGAAGAGCTCGTGATGGGCAGCCAGCAGCTCGGCGATGTTTGCTGACCTCTGATCTCTGTCTCTGTCTCCGGTCAAACAGCCCTCGTCCACTGAGTCCAGCAGCACAAACAGAGCCTGAGACGGAGCCTTACAGCCCAGCAGCGGCAGCAACACACACCTGAGAGACAAACACACACAGATGGATATAGCATCTTTTATTTGAAAACATTGGCAAAGCGTTTGAACTTGGTCAGATTCAGCAAGTTATTTGATAGCGATTTTAAAAATCCGTTTTATTTTCCCCCAAATTGTGTATTTTCCATTTTAACTTTTCTCGATTCCGTTCTATTGATTGATTGTCTGCCATATCAGCTGCAATAGCGATACTCGTGGCAAAATTAATAGTATGTACATTTTAAAATAATTATCATTACAACATCATTTCAATAAATTGTTACAATAATGAAAAAAAAAAAAATCAACATACAAAAATATACATACTCAAAATAATAATAACAATATTAATTATATAGAATCTCTCAATTTAATTCATAATAAAACTTGTGAGTGATTTAGGTTTTAATAATCAAAAAGTATATGAATTAATTTAATTTATAAAACAACTGAATTATTTATTTTCAATTTTAACTATAATACAGCCCTATAAATAGTGTTTTGTTTTTTTCAGAAAATGGATACGGTTTTATGATTTAATACAAATGTATTATCAAAAAAAAAATGGTGGCAAACGGATTTCCCTATTAAAAAGAGATCAAATTTAACAATTCCTTTCATATTTTGGCAAGCAAAGATCTGTACAACAGACCTTTACTGTTTAAAATCAGAAGAAAAATTGTTTAAACTGTATTACATTTTTAAGACAGTAAAGAGAAAATAATGATCCAACTGTGATTAACCGCACGTGATTAACTGCTCACGTTTGACGCGCTTTGTGAAGGACCAGAAGTAGAATATATCGCTAGGCACCATTCACACAGAATGCACTTTTATGCTGACAAAGAAGCGATCCAATGGATTGGAATATGAAAAAATGCAATAAGATGGGAGTTGAACTTCTTTTAACTTGAGCGCCAACAGTCAAACGTGTCCATGTTTACATAGAAGACAATGGAAAAGTAGCGCAATGGAATAAAAAACCTGTAAAGAACTACTATTGTATGTCTGATATTTCATGTTTGCATTATGGAGACAGACTGAAAGCTGCTGTTCATTGTTTTTACAGAACATTTATAGTTTATAATAGTCTACTGGTGTTATACCTTCAGTTATTTTGAATTACCTTGATGTTTAAGAATTTTTTGAAGCATTTTCCTTGTATTATCTCTGAACATATAATATGTATAAGACAATTTTGTACAATTAGTTGTAGTTCATGCAGGTTTTCTGCAAAAATATTTCAGTGATTTGTTTAACATTTACATCATGTTGACAACTTCATGTGTGGTGGACTTGGAATAGGATTTTCTTTAGTGTTAATAAAGAAAAAGTTACTTGAATCATATTGTAGTTACATTTTCAAGTTGACTAGTTAAAAATCATAAAATCTCGATGTCCGATTCTCGATTTTTATATATTTTTTGCCATATCGCTCAGCCCTATTATACAGTGAATTCCATCTTCATGACTCTCATCAGCTGGCTGTTGACTCGTGTTGGTTTCTGTCATTATATCAGTTAAATGGAGTGGATCATCGCTGCTGGAGTCAGCCATCTGATCACTACAGAAGACTGACATGAGGTTTTGTTTGTTTTTAAATCTGATATTTGTACAGTAAGATCATGACTAATGCGTGTCTGATCTCATCTGTCTCTACACAACCAGCAGAGATGAAGCAGTCAGATCACTCATCATATCACTGCTCCATTACTGAAATACTGTGTATCTGACCGAACACACAGACGAGTCTGAATGTGGCAGTTCACAGAGTCTCTCTCGGCCCACGTCACACACACATTAACAGAGCGACGCTCAGACACCGAGTGTGTTTGTGCACGTGTGTGGGCGCATGGCCTGAAATCTCCCAGCATGCACTGGAGCAGAGAAACACAGCAGAGAGTCAGGTAGCAGTCAATCAGAACAACAGAGACATGATTCATTTAACTGCAGCAGTAACACGTCGCTGAATAGTAATTAGGCTTATCACTACACCACATCCTAATGAACTGAACAAAACCTTACATGTTTTATACTCCTTAATATCACCAAACTACAAATTTATTTTAGCTTGTTGTCAAGGCAACATTTCTCATTTTCATTTAAATTGAAGTACTAACATAACTAAAATTAAATAAACTATATATATATATACACATACATACACACACACACACACACACACACACACACACACACACACACACACACACACACACACACACACACACACACACACACACACACACACACACACACACACACACACACACACACACACACACACACACACACACACACACACACACACACACACACACACACACACACACACACACACACACACACACACACACACACACACACACACACACACACACAATATAACTATAAGTACATTTACATATTACATTATATATATATATATATATATATAAATAATTCATATATCAATGAGTATATCAATGATACTAAAATAACACCGATGCATACAGTACACTCATGCAAAGCAAAATATATTGCAAATCTCAACAACATTGTCGCAAAATGCATTACTGTCCAGCTCTAATCTGCTAAACGCAACTACTAAGGCATGAAGATATTAAGATATTATAAAACATTAACATCATGACCTTCTGTAAAGCTGTAACAATTTGCATTGTGAAAAGTGCTAGGAAATAACATTGACTAAAAGTCAAGAGAAAAGAACCAGACTCTCATCTGTGGCGCATCATAAACCAATGCCTGCATAAAAAGACACTGATTAAATTACCCTGATATTCAAACCAGCATCACAATGTTCATGTATCATAATCAATTACATCATTGTTCTGTGGAGACGCAGGCTGAGATGTTCACAGATTCCCAGCTCGGAGAGAGAGAGTCTAAAGTGGTCCGAACCATCGACTACAAACTGCTGAATCATCTCTCAGAGAACGACAGAGACGGACTGAGCTCCACCCTGTTCATCCTTCATTAGTTCCTACACCACACGAACAGCCCCCAATAAACCCCGTCTGTCCTGGAGCAAGTGAGCAGATTCTGCTTTAGATCAGTGTTCAGTCCACACTGACAAAACGCTCGCATAATAAACACAGGTTTTCCATTGCATAAATTATAATTTATGTATCCGGAATCAGTTCTTGACATGTTAAGATGTTTGAAGATGTCCTGGAATGACTGATCAGCGGTGAAAGCACTTAACCTGCCTGCTGACCGCAGTAAAAACACAGACCCCATCAATAGGCTTCAGTTTACATCACACTGTGCATTATCTTCCACAACAACACCACATCCTCATCTGAGGTCTGGAAGATCATGGCTGGAACCGGCCGACAAACAAAACCCAACAATACAAACCTGAAGTTATTCTGTCAACTTTCAACATTATTATGACAAAGACCTATTGTCCTTCACTATAATATTCTTTACAGATCTCTATTACTGACTTTTAAAAAATAAATTAATACTTTTTTTTTAGTAAGTACGCATCAAATTGATCAAAAGTAAAGACATTTATAATGTTACAAAAGAGTTCTATTGCAAATAAACGCTGTTCTTTTAAACTTTCTATTCATCTGTGAATCCTGAAAAATAAAATGCATCACGGTTTCCACAAAAATATTGTGCAGCACAACTGTGTTCAACATTGATAATAATCAGTTTCTTGAGCAGCAAATCAGCATATTAGAATGATTTCTGAAGATCATGTGACACTGGGGACTGGAGTAATGATGCTGAAAATACAGCTTTGATCACAGAAATAAATTACACCTTAAAATGTATTCACATAGAAAAAAGTTATTTTAAATTGTAATAATATTTCACAGTTTTTACTGTATTATTGATCAAATGTTGAACATTAACATGGATAATAATCAGTTTCTTGAGCAGCAAATCAGCATATTAGAATGATTTCTGAAGATCATGTGACACTGGGGACTGGAGTAATGATGCTGAAAATACAGCTTTGATCACAGAAATAAATTACACCTTAAAATGTATTCACATAGAAAAAAGTTATTTTAAATTGTAATAATATTTCACAGTTTTTACTGTATTATTGATCAAATGTTGAACATTAGAGAGAGAACTGATACTGAATAAACCAGATGTTGACTCAGAATTCAGATAGATCTTTTAACACAAACATACAGCTCTTACAATCATCTACAGATCTTCCCTCAAATTCAGCAGAACTGCAGAGTTCACAGAGTTCATGTGTGAGCTGCAGGGGAGACCTTCACTCGAGGTCACATCAACACACACGTCAAGAGAAAAGTTCTCTCTCTCACATGCACACACATGCACACAGATTTCTGCGACGCAGAGTGAATGAGTTTCATCTACTGCACACACTAAAGCACGTGTGATGCTCGTGGTGTTTCAGCGTCTGCTCTCTCTTTGATCTCCAGAGCTGTTGAGCACTCTAGTATTTCACCTTTTCATTTGAAAAATACACACAGAAAGGCAAGTCTTCACTACAACTGCCAAAATTAAATGTTTGATTTAAGACATTATGACAGAAATATATTACTATTTATAAATAAATAAATAAATAAATATATATATATATATGTGTGTATATATATGTGTGTGAGTCAAAATAGCACAACAGGGTAAATATTTTCACTAATAAATACCACCATACTTTCACCAGATGATTAATCATAGTTTTCACTCAAGTTTTCTTTCATGTATGTTTTATTTATGCAAATAAGGCAATATCTAATTAAATATGCACTCATTTCCAGAACAGAAATCTGAACTTTGGATAAAGCCAAGCTCAAAGTTCTTATCTGATTTTGTTGTCACATTAGAGTTGAAAGTTTTTCCAGAGGGGATTTTTCATTTCTCTTTTTATCTCTCAGTAAATACTGTCAACAGCCAGAAAAAAATACATTATATTTAGGAAAATACACAGATTCATTTGATTATGAATTCAATAGATAATTAAATTTTTCAGAATTCTTTTAATAGTTAAATAATATTTTTGTACAAAATACATGTCAAAAAGTATTTTTAACTACTTGAAATCATGAAACCTAAAATGTATAATCAATGTATTAAACATTTAACAAAATTCTTATTTTTAGGGGCCTATGAAATCTGAACTATTTTGGAGGTTTTTTTCATTTTTATCATAGTGCTCTACTTTTGTAGTAACCAGAGGTTCGGTGTCTTGATCAGAGACACGATGAAGGTACAGTAGTTCATTAATTAAGCCTTAAAGCGCTGAGCTTTAACCACTACACCACCTCATCTGAAGCTGTAAATCAAAGATCTACTCTTCTGAATGCTAAACGAATGCTGCTCACCTCTTGAACGTCTCAGCTGGGTTTCTCTCACACTCTCCCGGCTGTAGTGCGCTCTGGACCGCCGGCTCGCTCACTTTCTCCTCGTATTCTGGCACGAGTCCCGACTGGCGTATCCGAGACACCAGGCCGCGGACGAAGCCGCTCACGCACAGCGTGTCCGAGTCCTCGACCCGGCAGAAGTGGAAGCCCAGACAGTGCTGGTGCAGACCTCGGTGGACGCCGTGAACCGAACTGGGCCACAGTAACTCTGTACACAGAGCCGTCTTCCCGCTGCCGGGACCGCC